>NC_041400.2:35247698-35275198 GCF_900747795.2 Erpetoichthys calabaricus | reverse complement strand
TATGACCAAGTAGTGCAAGCTTACTGTTGAGAATGCAACGTATAGTTGTACAGGAGAAAAGCAATCTTGCCTCAAATCAATGGCAACCTTTTGTAGGTCTATGAACTATTTAATGTTAGCTAAGACCCGGCACTTAAAAGTTTCTCGCTACAGCAATTTTAACTCCGTTACAAAGTGATCCAAAGTCTCGTTTATACCTCGTGTCTTCTCATTAAACTTGTATGTTGCGAATATGGTATTGCACCAGAGTCTATCCCAGTAGCAACACTGGGTGTAATGCATAAAATAATCTTAGGGCAGGTTGTTTCATGGATTATAATTTCATTTTCAGTTTTAATGGCTATTTATAGCCATTTATTATTATTGTAAATAGCTAGTGGTAATAATGCACTTAACTGGAGTAGTTGAAGTAGCACTCCAACGAAGGCTGGCACTATAGCAGAGCAAGGACAAACATCGGTTTATGGTTCTCTCAAGCAATAAAACACACCTGAAAAACACACCTGTGATGCCAATTGTCCCAAACATTATAGTGCCCTGAAATGGGGGGACCACGTAGAAAAGAGTTATTTCTACACAGTTTGACCGAAATGTATGTAAATCCCCTTAAAAGAAAGTTTGCAATGTGCACTTTAATCACTTCTGAATTGTTTCATTTGTAATTTTAAATTTTAAAGCAAAGCGGTAAATTAATGAAAAATGTGTCTTTGTCCCCAACATTATGGAGGACATTGTATTTACATAGACTAGCATAGATTTTTGGCAAGGGAGAAAAATAACTTCCATCAAGGCATTCAGAAAGTTTTAGTGAGGATGCATGTGAACCTGTGACCACCTATTTTCCAATCCTGCTCTTTAAGCATTGGGCTACACTGCCTTCCATGCCACAGTTCTGCTGCTACTATCTCACTGCAAGCAGCATACCTCATGTTGATAAAGAAGCCATTCCCAGATTTTTGGTTTTCGGGGAAAATACTCAGACAAGAGCTTGTGAGTCTCAGCTCGGCACTGCAGATCTTGTGAAATTCTGTTGCCATAGAGACTACTGAAGAATGATACCCACTGTGCCAATTCTGCATATCTTTTTCTTTTGTTTTCAATATGTTCCAGTTTCCCTTTTAGTTTTCATATTATTCTTCATATAGTTATTATTCCTGACCTTTTAAATCAGTCTTCAGATGATTAGAAGCCTCAGGTATCACATTTCATCTCTTTGAAACCTCCTACATTTTGTTCATTTTAGAAACTCTCATTAACTTTCACTTTAAGGCATTCATATTGCTTATGAAGAATGAATGAAATTAGGGGTGTAAAACGGTGACTGCAAGAATGCAACTCAAGATTAAGTTGTAAAAAAAGGAGAATAAAATTATTTTTAATCTATAGTAGGTCACTTTATCGCTCATTATTGTATAACTACATTTTTGGTTAAACTGGTTTACAATTAACTTTAACTGCCTTAAGTTCATAGTTAACAGGTAGAAATGGATATGATAATTAGGGCTATTTTTAAAGTAACTGATATCAGTAACATCTATCCATCCTTTCTTGAAACCTTTGGTTCCAGACTGGCAGCAAATCACACCCAACACAGGATGGCACTTGTGGTCCATCTGCAAATCTATTGTTCTAGCAATTAAAAGGCACAATTAGTAAAGAACTATTTAATTAAATAAACGTTACAAAATGTCATTTTTTATTTTATGTAGGACCTTTTGGCCAATACAAATGCTTTATCAGCTGATCTCCATTTTTTCTATCTAGCTAGCTATCTATTCTATAGGGCACTTTTTTAAAGCAAGCCCTCAAATGACTTCACAAAGTAAATGACTGGGCAGCAATTCAAAAGATGTCAAACAATGTAAAGATATACAGGGTCAGATATAAATACTGGCGGCACAGTGAGCTCAACCGAGTAGAGGGATTAGCATGCAACGGCAGATAGAGGAGAAGATAATACACAAGGAGAAACTGGTTGTCATAAATTAAAGGTGAAGATGTCAGGTTTTCAAAACAATGAAGGAGAAGCTGTTTACAAAACAATCAAGAACAATACTGCGCCACAAAAGAATAAAACAATTCATTAAACATGGAGAGAATACTAGACAGAGTTATAAATAAAAGCCAAGCTGCAAAGTCCAGGGGTAGATCAAAAAAAGGCAATGGCCACTGAAGAGGAAAATAAGGCACAACGAGACAATTTAGAGAGGATCACGACTTGAAAATAGATATCATTTTTTTCCTTCTTTTATTACAGAATCTCTATTATTGTTTATGATGGATAATGATTTCGTTGACAAAAGTTCACAAGGATTTCTTGTCAATAGCAAAGGCTTAAATGCTCACTTTCAGAGAATCATTTATCTATACTTAATAGTGCATATCTCTATAACTGATAAATGCGTTCAAGTAAATTAGTTTACAGAAGCTGCTTTGATTTGCTTATTGCATTCTGATGGATTATTGGCACCACTTTATGGAAGGTGTTTACTCAGAACAAACAGTTGGTAAGTGCAGAACAATGAAGTCAAAAACAATTGCCTGCAGAGAAAAGGAAATATAAATTGGGTAACCAGGTTTTCCCCAAATCAGCGATGATATTAGGGTGGGTATGGGGCTTGTTGGCAACAAGCCATAGTTCAACAATCAATTAACGGACAGATATGGCTGGGCTCCATTTATGTTAATCATTTTCAAACCACTTTGACTTGGGTGCTATAGGCTGAATCGAGTAAATAAAGCTAAAAAAATATTTTTGTCTGTGTTTTCATTTTAGGCTGTAAAGCAACAAGACGTGAATATTTTTGAATGTGGCGATTCTTTTATATCCTCACTGTAGTTCTAGCATTCTGACTAAATAGTGAAGCAGAGATCTCACATACACCACAACACAAACTGGATGAGATATTAGGAGAACTCAGCCATTATCAAGCCAAACTCTGACTAGCTAGCTAGCTTTAAACTAGCTGACCAGGAAAAGGAACTACATAACAAATAGATAGATAGATACCGTAGACATGCTTTTTTGTCCCGAAGGGGAAATTAAAACTTTACAAAAGCTCAAGAAGTAAATATTATATATACAGTGGAACCTCGGTTCACGAACGTCTTGGTACACGTACAACTCGGTTTACGACCAAAACATTCGCCAAACTTTTGCCTCGGTTCACGACCACACACTCGGTATACGAACAAGCCAGTTTCCCTTTCGGTTTGTGCGTGCCGATGATTTCCGCACGTGTTGCATTGTTCTCGGTCAGACGTGGGTGCGTGCTTTCGCTGTGAACTCTTTGTGCTCTATTTCATTTCCCTTCCGGTTCGTACACGCCAATTACTGTATTTAAGCACGTGTTCAGCCTCTCCCTGTTCATTGTTCTCAGTCAGACGTGCGTGCTTTACCTGTGAACTCTTTGTGCTCTACAGTATTTCGTGTGCTTTTGCAGTTAACCATGGCTTCTAAGCAAGTGAAGAGTGGTGAGAAGAAAGTGTTGCATTGTTACTTTTCTCTTTTTTTCAAATGTTTATTTTTTTCCATGTGCTTAAAACTCATTTAAAAAGAGTGTTTACAGCAATCGATCGGGTTGTAATGCTATTGGCATGAAATCCTGCAATGTTACTGTGTTGGCTGGCTTTTAAATAAAGTTCGGATTTGTTCAAATGTTCCTTTTTCCCCCCTGTGCTTAAAACTCATTTAAAAGGAGTGTTTACAGCGATCGATCGGGTTGTAATGCTATTAGCATGAAATCCTGCAATGTTACTGTGTTGGTTGGCTTTTAAATAAAGTTCGGATTTGTTCAAATATTCATTTTTTTTCCCCCTGCGCTTAAAACTCATTTAAAAAAAAAAGTGTTTATACAGTGAATCGGATTGTAAGGCTATAGCACGAACTGCTGCAATTTGAGAGAGAAGGGGGCTGCCGTGCTGCCGAGAGAGAGAGAGCCTGCGTGTGCAGCTGAGAGAAAGAGAGAGAGAGGGAGAGAAGGGGGGGGTGGGGTTGTGCTCGCCTGCTGCTGAGAGAGAGAGAGAGCCTGCGCGTGCAGGGAGCCTGGGTGTTTGTGTCAGTGTTATTCAAGGTTTTCACATTAGTTTACTATTACACTGTGCATTCTATGGTGTAATTAACTATAATTTGTGCTTAGACATCTTTAAAAAAATATATTTACATACAGTTCGTACGGTCTGGAACGGATTAATTGTATTTACATACAATCCTATGGGGGAAATTGCTTCGGTTCACGACGAAATCGGTTTACGACCAGAGGTTTGGAATGAATTATGGTCATGAACCGAGGTTCCACTGTATATATATATATATATATATATATATATATATATATATATATATATATATATATATATATATATATAAAAATACAAGAAAAAAAGTATAGATATAACGTAACAAAATTTATATATTGTCATGCATGCATACCTGGGACCGCCATCCTGGCTCCAATGAGGTAAGCCATACCATCCTGAGACAAGAGGGGGCACTGTCACTAACAATGTCTTCTTTTGCCCCAGTCCAGATTCAAAGTCCGAGGAGGTCACCTAGATTTTGCCACACCCCTTTCGGCATAACTGTCATAAAGATGGATGAGACCCAGATGAAGGTGTCAGTATTGGACTCTGCATTGTTATGGACAGATCTCATGACTAAGCTTAATCTTTTACATAAAGATAGATAGATAGATAGATAGATAGATAGATAGATAGATAGATAGATAGATAGATAGATAGATAGATAGATAGATAGATAGATACTTTATTAATCCCAATGGGAAATTCACCTTTTTATTCACTTTTGCAAGCTTTTTCTGTTGTGCCCAGGACACTGTTTTTGTTTTATTTAACTTATTTAAAGGGGTAACTCGGCTAGTGACTCAACATTCCTTTTTTGTTGCTGTGGGTCTCAATCACTATATATATGTAGTGACCATTTGGGGGTGTTACAACACCCCAAACCTCAGACATAACTTCACCAACACAAGTCCCAATTTAAATAAAGGAGTTATTAGTACAAGTACCTTTCCAAAAGGCCTCAAGAGTGTCATAAGCACAACATTTCTTCTTTTCTTTCTCCTTCTACTTCTCCAGGCGAGCTTTGTCCTCTTCCACTCTCCCACCCCTGAGGTCACATCTTTTATGTTGGACTCAGGAGTACTTCCGGTACTAGGGCACAGCTTGATGGAAGTACTTCCCGTTCAATCAGAGCTCCCATAAAGTGGGGATGATGAATCCCTGTAGCAACCTCTGGCAATGCCTGACATGACTGCCCTATGGGACTACAGCTCCCAGCATGCCTTGAAGGTATCCGTGCAGGTAGCATTGCCCAGGAAGGCTGCCACCTAGTGTGTCGGGGAACATGTAGTCCTGCCATGTTGTCTCCCCCTGATCTTCCACAGCTCCTGGCCATGTATTATTCCATGTATGTACCTCCTGCTGGACTGGCATCTTCTGCCTGACGCAGGATGATCTTTGCTATGTTTCTTTGCCATTATAGGGCTGGCCTCCTGTCCAGGTAAGGAACCCTGCCCCATCCCAGCCAGGACACCCACCCATATGCGCAGTCCAAAGTCCATTACTATATCCATCCATCCATCCATTTTCCAACCCGCTGAATCCGAACACAGGGTCACGAGGGTCTGCTGGAGCCAATCCCAGCCAACACAGGGCACAAGGCAGGAACCAGTCCCGGGCAGGGTGCCAACCCACCGCAGATCCATTACTATATACATACACATATATATATATATATACAGTAATCCCTCGCTATATCGCAGCTTCACTCTATCGCAGATTTTATATGTAAGCATATTTAAATATATATCGCAGATTTTTCGCTGGTTCGTGGGTTTCAGTGGAAAATGGGTCTTTTCATTTCTGGTACATGCTTCCTCAGTTGGTTTGCCCAGTTGATTTCATACAAGGGACGCTATTGGCAGATGGCTGAGAAGCTACCCAATCAGAGCATGTATTACGTATTAAATAAAACTCCTCAAATATATTGTAAGCAGGGGGGCTGTTTGAACCCCTAGAGGATATGTACGCTCCTAAAAAAAGCTGAAAGACTACCTTCACATTGCTCTCTTCCTTGCTGGGCTTACTTATGGCTGCTTTGTTGGGCGATATGCTTCCCGCACGGTGCTTCGCATACTTAAAAGCCCAAACAGCACCTACTAATTTTTGATTGTTTGCTTTTCTCTCTCTCTCTCTTGCTCTGACATTCTCTGCTCCTGACAGAGGGGGTGTGAGCAGGGGGGCTGTTCTCACCCCTAGAGGATACGGACGCTCATCTAAAAAATGCTGAAAGACTACCTTCATATTTCTCCCTTCCTTGCAGCTGCCTTGTCAAAGCGATATGCTTCCCGCACGATGCTTCACATACTTAAAAGCTCGAACAGCACCTATCAGTTTTTGATTGTTTGCTTTTCTCTCTCTTTCTCTCTCTGACATTCTTGGCTTCTGATGCGCACTCCTTTGAAGAGGAAGATATGTTTGCATTCTTTCAATTGTGAGACGGAACTGTCATCTCTGTCTTGTCATGGAGCACGTTTAAACTTTTGAAAAAGAGACAAATGTTTGTTTGCAGTGTTTGAATAAAGTTCCTGTCACTCTACAACCTCCTGTTTTTCTGTGCAAATCTGTGACCCAAGCGTGACAATATAAAAATAACCATATAAACATATGGTTTTTACTTCACAGATGTTCTCCTATCGCGAGGGTTACGTTCCAGAGGGATGACTGTATATATATATATATATATTGTCACACACGTGCGACTAGGAGCAAGCTGAGTGGACCAAGTGGAGGTAATTACCCGCCAAGCCAGGGGGTGGTGGGGTGCTATAAACCTATTTCTGTTATCTCTGCAGACCAGATACTGAAAAACCTGCCTGATTTAACGTCATTTCCTATTCCAGTGCCCAGACTGATGTCACTTCCTGTTCCGGCGCCCAGACTGATGTTCCTTCCTGTTCCAGTCAAATGTCATCACCTCCGGTTCACAGCATATAAAACCTCCATCTTTCCAAACCAGTTCAGTTCAATCCTGGAACTCAACCGAACAACAAGTTCTTGTTTTTCTTTAAACCTTTTGCAGCCAGGGACAATATACGGGTGGCTGCCCCAAACCTTTCCAGTGTGTTGAGACTCATTCTTTCACAATCTATATATAATATATATATTTATATAATATATAAAGTTTTTATATGTATAAAGTTTGCTGTGTCCACATATCTAATAGTGTCTCTTGTTGGTAAATGTCTTGTTTGAGTTTCTAACCTGGCAAAATTGTTAATTTTTGTTTTTAAGTGAGCCTATTTAGCAATTAAACTGCACAGCAAATTACAACACAGTTTAAACAGCAATTGGCATCACATTGTAAACAACATAACAATATTACAGTGCCAGTGTTATCAAACTATGGGGTAATGTCAATAAATTTAAATTTTGATAGAGCAAAAATAATTAAGAGAAGAAAATCAGGCACTGCATCAATCAGCTGATTAACAAAGAGAGTGTTTTTAAAGCCACAAAGATATACTTGATATTTGCTTTTAGCCAGGATTTATTTTTCATAATATACCTTTTGTTCTTGCTATATTATTACTTACTTTTCAATTTCTTTTAAATCCATCAAGCCATTTTCAGAAGTGGGTTATTACTTATCCAACAGAAGTAAATCTAATTGTGAATCTTTCCTGTAAATAGTTCACAAGAGTCCATATTTAATAAATGCAAGTGGCTTTCCTGAGGCTATTGAATATAAAGCACACAGATTAATAAAAAAATATAAAAAAAAGTCTGACAATCCTGTCTTATTAGAAAGTGGTGTATTTAGAATCAGATGCAGTACATGCTATGGCCAGAGGCAGTTTCTTCCTTTCAAAGTTAAAGCCAAAATGTATGTTTTTAATGATATGCTGAGCACTGTCTGCAACACTACGTAAGAACAATTTTTTACTGTGTGAATCAACTGTTATCATGAATCCATTAACGTTAACATTTGCATTTTAATTCAGGAACATCTTAATTGCATCTTAATTCAGGAACATTAGTTTCCGTGCTGCTAATTTCTCTCTTT
Source organism: Erpetoichthys calabaricus (assembly GCF_900747795.2). Lineage (NCBI taxonomy): Eukaryota > Metazoa > Chordata > Cladistia > Polypteriformes > Polypteridae > Erpetoichthys > Erpetoichthys calabaricus. The sequence goes on along the minus strand of NC_041400.2, from coordinate 35,267,112 downwards.
TTCTAACAAGGATGTGCCAGAATGGCAAAGGGTTATGTGAAGAGGACGACCAGGGTTGCAGAGCACAAGGTACAGTAAAAATGGAGAACTTGCCAAGAGACAGAGCTGCTCAGTGTCTTTCAGAGATTACCTCTAATATGCACAATCATTCACAGATGGAAGCTACATGCTTTAGTGATCCAGTGGAGGCTGGGTAATATCAAGAAACAAGCTTTTGGAGCAGGAAAAAGAGGAGATGTTACAGAAAAAAGTGAGGGATGAAATGAAAATCAACAAAATAAAGGTACATGGTGAGGAAATCCAAAAAGGTTTACTTCAATATTCAATTTTTGGTGTTGACAATAAAATGATGTTCAGGCATTTGTTATGAGGCTTGGTATCCTGGTTGTGAAGCACTATATTGGTTAGGAGAGCCAATACACCAAGGATTGTATGCATTCTTTTTTTAAGAGTTTGGAGATGACCTAGGCACCATAGGAAAATGAGAGAACTTTAACTCAGTTAATTATCAGCTTTGTCTTTGGTAATTACTTAAACAATTTGGTAAGGCTCCCACTTTATTTACCTTACCTTTCTCTGTAAGAGTGATCCTTGGCTGTTAGATTTATACCAAGGTAACTTTAAGGATGGTGTCCGATTTTGTATGGAGGTGTTGCTGTTCCTGCTCTGCGTTTGAAAAAAGGACTCCTCTTACTCTTTGTGCCTTAGTCCTTTGTTGTGTTGTGCTGTGCTTTTCTTGGCTTGCTGTTAGGATCTTTGCTGTGTTGTCTGTAACATCATAGGAAAAAGGATTACTCTTTCTGGCACAAGAGCCTGGGGTTTGAAATTCCCTTCTTGAAGCAATAGCTTCTTCTCAGTCTTTTTCAGACTGTGTTCACTCATTGGCACAGTGCTTGTCTTGGCAGTGTGGGCCTCGGCTTTCAGGTCCACAGAGAGAAGAGATTGTCAGCTTTTAGCTCCCTAAAGAAAAAGTGGCTTATTAGCTTTTAGATTTCAAAGAGAGAGCTGCTCATCAGCTTTCAAAAAGAGAGCTAAGAGATGAATGCAGCTAGTTTTGAAGGAAGGTGTAACCTCAGGTGATTGGTTTATGGTCACTTCTAGTTACGGATCCAGTGTCTGTTTATAGGTGTGTTATTTTGTCCGTCACATATAGAAATAGTTCAGATTTCAGTTACAAGCCTAAGATGGATGTCCATTTAGGCACCTTCAGGTCTGAGGGAATCTCTGCAAATGTGTCTTTGTTGTTAGATGAAGTACAGGGCATTTTATATAATAAGATATATAATAAGATTTTATAATTGTGGTACAAGTTGTAGTTTAGCCATTTGATCAGGAATGAAGGTTGGGGGTGAAAGTAGATTTCTGCATCTCTGTTAAATCTGCTGTTTTAACAGGCCTTGTGAACCAAAATATGCCTTGAAAAATTGACAATAGCTCAGGTGAATACCAGGAAACACTTTTTTAACACACAAAACCAGAAAAGTTCCTAACACTTGGATGAAATGGTTCTTGCATCAAAAGCAGGGCAGGTCTCTTCTACAATAGGCAAAGGGCTTTTTAAATCTGAAACCTTTGTTAATGGTCCACACAGATTCACATGATGATAGTTGTCATAGACAATTAGGAATAGTTGTCACCAGTATCAAGTTATATGTTTGTTGTCACTGAAAGATGCCATCATTCATTGAGGAGGAACATAAGAATTAGAAAATCTTCAGTACGAGACGCCATAGCCACAGGATTAGAAACTCCGCTTTACAGAGTTAACCTACTCTGTCTAATAGGTGTGTAAAGGAGATGCAGCATATGGAAGATTAGAAACTCTGGGTGTTTCAGGTGTGGCTTCTTAAGCAATGAAACATTATAATAATAGACTTAAGTTTTGTACACAGCAGAATTCCTACAAAGATTCTATAACATACAAATTAAACTTACACTCCTTATATTTTCTGTTTCCTGTGAGGACTAACTTCATGATGTCCTTGTGTCTGCATTTAGAGGATATAATAATTAGTTTAAGCTAACAGGGGCAACTCTGTTATACAAATGGGTGCCTTATTTCAGCTTTGAAAGCACAACGATGATAATACAAGAAAATGTTCAGGAGAGGCCTTTGAACCTGGGTCATCTTTAGTCCTGTTTGAGGATGAGCTTATCATAGAAGAGTTGGTATTTCACAAAGTATTCCAAAAATTCAATAAAGTGCAGTGCAAATGTCTTCTAATAAATATGTCAATAAATACTTCTTGATAGAACAGTGATAAAAATGGAGGCTAAAATGCTAATAAATCCAAGGAGGTTAAACTCCAATCAGAACACACAGGTTCTGTCCCTTTAAAACCAACATGAGCCTTTAGTGCCTCCATTCAAAACTTGTCTACCTTTATGGTCCTCTCTGACACATGTAGTCATCCCTTGGCCTTCAGCAGTGACCATGCGAGACCTGATGCTTTCTCCCACCGCCATTTCCTGAGATCTCCATTAGCCCACTCAGAGTGGTTGGTTGCTCCTGCATCTTGAGTGCTCAGCAGGAATGACTCTGTCCCTCGAGCACCACCTGCTCTTGGAGCCATTTCCAACCGTGTGTCTCTGCTTCACAAAATTAGCTCCACCATGATCTTGCCTCATTACTTATTCTTTTCTTTTTCTCTTTTAACCTCTGGACTCTTTGTCTTTCATTTGGATCTTCCTCTAACTTGCTTAAGCTCCTTTTTGCTCATGTGGGCATAGGCACCTAATAGGAGATCTAATGAAGAAATCTGCTGAACCGCACATGTCTACACATGAACACAGGCTTGCCAATTCCCCCATCAACACCCTGGGGCTGCTCCAACACACTACTGTGTGGACCTACAGCTGCCTGGAGACTGAGCGTACTGTTTTATTTAAATCTAGCAAACCACCACAGATCTCTATCATATCTTACCACAAAGAATATAAGAAAGGTTAAAAGGACTTCCAGATTTAACTGACTGTCAACTCAGAAAAAAACATTTCTTTTTTTTTACTGTTTTTTAGTTGGCCTATCAAAAGCTCTAACAGAGTAAGGAAAAAACATTCCTCAATCAGGTGGCTGATTGAAGGATTTTGATTCTCTGTTCTCCTTATCATTAGCAGCAAGGCATTAAAAGCTGCAAGAAACTGGTCTGGTGATCTGTAAGATTTTTCGTTAGCATCCTTTTTGCTTCATTACCCCCTTTCTTGACTTTGGGAACATTCACCAAGCATACGTAGTGTGTCACAGGGACTCCATGAACTTTTTCAGTTCTTCTCACCATGATGAGAACAGTGCATATTTGGGAAACAACATGAGGAGAAGACAAGGAGATGAAGGGAGAAAGGAGCAGAGTAACCTGGAGTCTATATAGGCAAAGGTTATTAAACAGTTAAGCAAAATTCAAAAATCAAAAATGCTGAGCAGAAATCAAAATACAAGAGCTATCAATTTCCCTAAACAAAAATAAATGCTAGGCACCGATGGTTGCTTGACTACAAATTAAACAAAATATATAATGTCTGAAACTGTGTGCGGCGATCTTAAATAGGCAATAACATAACATGCTAGTCATGTGACAGTCCAGCAACAGTACATGATAAGGACACAGCCATACAACAATTGGGACAATGGCATTGTCAGACTAACAATAAAAATACATGAATAACTGGAAAACAATATATTTATGTACAAAAATAATAAGCGTGAAAATGAACAGACTCGACACACGTAAAAAGGTTTGGGGCAGCCACCTGTATAATATTCCTGGCTGCAAATGGTTTTTCAAATGATACAGTGTTGTTGACAGTACTGAGTCCAAGATAGAACTGACGAGTGTTAGGAAAGATGGCGGCTTTAAGGGATCAGACCGGAAGTGATGTAGGGTAACTGGAAGTGATGTCCTTCTGACATTATTCGGTGCGCCGGAACCGGAAGTGACGTTCTTCTGGGCACCGGAACTGGAAGTGATGTTCTTCGGGACGGCAGAACCAGAAGTGTCATCACTGACTCAGATAGGTTTTCCCGTGGCTGGTCTGTAGAGATAACAGGAGAAGGTTTAGTGCACCCTGCCCTCCCCTGGCCTGGCGTGGAATTACCTTTACTTGGTCCACACAACGTCCCCCTACTCGCACATGTGTGACATAAGAAATGATCAATAACACAAAATTAGACTCATGACAAAGCCCATCTACTAAGTCATGGGCTTGCAACATGCCCATCACTTTTTCCTGGAAGTGATCTATGAAACTGCTGCAAAGGCGAGGTGCATGAACACCAGAAGCTGGGACCTAGAACTTATCCTCAGGACTATATCCTTTTTAGCCAAAAATATACTGGACTTTGGTGCCCTGTATCCTGAAATCAATCATTTTTTGGATTCCAAATTCTTGGTACCTGTCAATAATTACCAGAGGTAGTGGTCATATGGGCCTAGAAAGAGGAGAGGTGAACACAGGTTTCAATTTAGAAATATTAAATTTGCAGTGGAATCTATAAATGAGTTGGTAAAGATAATGTATAGGAAACCAGTCCCAGTTATTTAATACTTGTGTATGAACCTACAATATATTTCTGGGAGCATGTTTCCAGAGATAGAATTCTCAGACACATATGCCATGCTACATGCCATACCTTCTGCCCAGCTTTGTAATCCAGAGGTACTTTTCCTTTTACCAGAAATGGTTTGGCAGTGTTTCCCAGTGTAACTCCCCACCTTTGTCAAAGATGACTGAACACAAATGACTGAATGAAAATCAAGTTTGAATCCACACACCATTTCAAAAATGAAAAACTGACGGGGAGCAGTCAGTAGTACATTTTTGGAAGATGCCGCAAGAGGAATGAACTCCTTCCTATTATCCTAGCTTTCATCAATAAAACATCACAGGTACTTTATCTAATTCTTGGTTTGTCTGTGTTAGTCTGTACATTACCTTGTGGGTGATAACCCATAGTCAGATTCAGCAGAATTTAAATTTTATTGCAGAAACATTTTAAAATTTGGACACTATTGGATACTATATGTTTTGGGAAACACTGAAAATTTAAAATATTCTCAGAAGAAAATGTCTTCTAATTATTGAATAGATGGAAATTTTCTTAAGGCAATTAAATGATGTGCTATAGAAAACCTGTCCACAATAACTAATAAGGTTGTATGACATCCTGAGGCAGGTAAATCTGTAATAAAATCCAGAGATATTTCTTTCCATATTATTTTCCAAGGGGGGGGGGGGGGGGTCAATAGGGGCCATCAGGACAATTCTTTTCCTAATAAGGGACTTAAGGTAGTTAATATTTTTATTGTCAGTGAAGATAAGGAAACTAATTTCAATACCCTTAGGCCAGTGTCACCACTGGTTCATGGCTAATTTTATGACCAGTAATTCTTGGTTTATGACATTATAATTTCGCTAGGTCAGAGTCAATTTTTAAATTAAATGTACATGAATGTAATTTGCCACAGTCTGTTAACCTATCTGAAATTATGGCTTTGACACCTACCTGTATATTGAACGTATTCACTTCAAAAGGTAAAGTTATGCCTTTGCATCTCTAGATCAGGGCTGATTAAAATAGTTCTTCAAAAAGATCCTGAGCCTCAGCAGTCATTGTGCAATGAAATACAGTGAAATGTCAGAAGTCACTGTCCTACTTGCCACAATAAGATCTTAGACCTTTGTTATGGCTCTGTTAAAGTTGCATTAATAAACTCCAATCAGGGTTAGCTGTTCATAAGACTATGCTCCTTATTCCTGTTTATTAGACTGCCCTGAAATGAGAAAAAGAGCCAACCAGAAGAATTAATTTTATGGACTGAGGATTCCTTTCTAGGATGTTTTGAATGTACAAATCAGAACGTTAGGATTCATGTTTAGATACTGATGAACTCACAGATATTATTGTTAGTTACATGTGTTTCTGCGAGGATATCCTTATCCTATTCAAGACTGTAAGAATATATTCTAACTGCAAACTGTGGTTTACTAAAACCCTCACGAGTCTCTTAAATCAGAAGAGCATGCCTTTATGTTAAGGTGATTAATAAAAAAATGTACAATGCAGAATGATTTTACGAGGGAAAATGGAAAAGCTAAGAAGAACGGTAAGGAAAGACTGGAAATGGAATGGAGTGTAAATAATCTGGGTCCTGTTTGTAAGGGCATGCCCGCTATAACAGGAGAGTCAAAAAAATGGAGCAGTGGAACTGGATAGATATGGCAGATAGCAGAGGGATTTAATAGGTTGTATCATAGTTTTGATGTTATGGCTTATGAAAAAGGATATAGGGAACAAACTACTCAGTATTTCAGTTTAGCATATCCTGACTAAAGCTGCTGATTAACTGTGCATACTGCATCTCTGTTGTTAGTCATTAGCACTAAAACATAAGTAATATGATAGTTATAATTTATTACTAACCCTCACCTATTTTGTTTCTCTTGTCAGTACTCAAATGTGGCACTTGGTGCCACTGCCCATCTGCCAAGTGGTTTTGCCTGCCTAAGGCAAAGTCATCTCTGCTGGAGGATTGCAGGAATCATCGGGTAGAGGGGTCCTTTCATCGGATTGGCTGGCCCAGAGCTGACTCAGCTTGGAATGGCCAATAGAGGAAGGCCTGTTAAAGCCCATTGTGGCAGATTTTGGACTATACAAAAATAAATTGTATTGTATTGTATTGTAAATCCTGCTAGTGATAATTATTTTAGGTGAAGCTATTGTAATGAAGGGCAGTAAGGTGAGGAAAGAAACCATGACATTTTCTTCCTCCATAGATAAAGCACAGGGGAATTTTAGGATCCTAGTTTGTGAAACTGTAGCTCAGTTCCTCATAAATGCATACTGAAGTAAGTTAGTTCACAAAATAGTTGAGTAGATTTAAAACACAGTGTAGCTTCATCATTTTGGTTGTTACTGCAGTTCTCTTGTCAACGGTTCCTCCCACACAAAAAGTTTTTTTTTTAGATGACCACAAAGTTAAAACAGCAGTCCTAATTTAAACTAAACATGACAATCGTATTACTCCTTAATTGGCTTGCTACTCCTGGTCCCTGTAGAATACAAATGCAGTTAAAAAAAACAACTTTTGAAAAATGTGTAAATTAAAACACCTCAGACAAAAATACATTTCTCTTTGTCTTGCTGCCATATAAACACACAACAGAGTTTTCCCATTTTTGCTCTTCTGCTGTCTTCTGTGTTGTTCATAAAATTTTAACCACACCTGAAAACTCATCATTTCCCTCGTGTTTTAAATTAGCTTCTGACAATTAACACCTCTTTACACATAATGTTATACTGATCTACAGGTGTTATCTAAATTATTATTCAATATTTAGTAATATTAATATACCCCTTCAGGGTGGTTTTTGCCCTGGAACTGGATGCTGCCAGGATACCTTCTAGTTCTAAGCGACTGCAAGAGTGGATTGATTGGATGTGTGATTTGAACAGACTGATTAATTATATTGGCATTACAAATATCATTGATTAGTTGTACTCTAACATGCCAGGCAAGCATTTCAGATGACATGACATCGGTCTGTCGTGGTGAAAAAGGAGCTGAGCCGCAAGGCGAAGCTCTCAATTTACCAGTCGATCTATGTTCCTACCCTCACCTATGGTCATGAGCTATGGGTAGTGACCGAAAGAACGAGATCGCGAATACAAGCGGCTGAAATGAGTTTCCCTCCGCAGGGTGTCTGGGCTTTCCCTTAAAGATAGGGTGAGAAGCTCAGTCATCCGGGAGGGGCTCAGAGTAGAGCCGCTGCTCCTCCGCATCGAGAGGAGTCAGATGAGGTGGCTCGGGCATCTGATCAGGATGCCTCCTGGACGCCTCCCTGGTGAGGTGTTCCGGGCACGTCCAACCAGGAGGAGGCCCCGGGGAAGACCCAGGACACGCTGGAGGGGACTATGTCTCTCGACTGGCCTGGGAACGCCTTGGGATTCTCCCGGAAGAGCTAGAAGAAGTGGCCGGGGAGAGGGAAGTCTGGGCATCTCTGCTCAAGCTGCTGCCCCCCGCGACCCGACCTCGGATAAGCGGGAGACAATGGATGGATGGATGGATGGATGGATGATATGCTACAGTAACTCTGGAGTTGTCTCTTCCTTGCACTAAGTGCTACCGGAATAGACTTTGGTCCACATGTGTTAAATTTTATTTACAGAGTTAAGAAAGTTATGTTATGTTATGCTAGTTTAATTTGGTGGGGCAGTATAGTTAAGTTTGCATTACATGTTGTGTTGGAAAACAACATTATCCTACCAACATTTGTAACCCATTTTTATATGTTGGAAATTACACTAAAAATACCCATTATTGGAAGCGTTGGCCAAAAATGCTTTATCACATATTTTATGGAAAAAATATTTCAGTCTTATTAATAAAATAATAGTGAAGCAATATTTCTGTACTTTCAATCGCAAGATGATATAGCAATGATGCATACTTAGGACTGTGGAAATTACAAGCAGTGGTTTCTAATACTCATTTAACTCTTGTAAGGCTAATTATTTTTTCTTCCTTTTGTCCCAGGGCTAAATATTTTTCCAAAAAACTCAGTTTTCTAAAAAGCACACAAAGCAATGTTTTCATGCATAAATCAACATAAAATACTTATTTATGCAAATGTTACTCTGTTTTATATTGCAGGAGCTCCTACAGTGTATGCATGTTCACATACTTATTACAGATGTGTTTGTCCCATCACTCATAAGCTGAAAGGGACTTTCTGGTAAAAAAACGGCTTGAAGTAGTCGAGTGGCTGCTAATCTGTAGTGTCCACCAGCAGGCCGCATCGTTTGGTGAAGTCCATTTGCTAGCTTGTCTCCCACAGATCAATGTCTGTGTAGTCCTCCCAGGGTGAATGTTTTCGTTGGAGCATCAGCTGCACGAGCATGTCCAGCACTATGATCAGCTGATTCAGGCAACTGACTTTCATTTTCGATCTCCAGATCACTTGTATCAAAATCGGAGTTTGATAAGTCACAGTCCAATTCAGCAATAATATGCAAGAAATATTAAATATTATTTATGCATTTGCTACACTCTCTCGCCCGATGTCGATATCATTCTAGATGTTGCTTACTCTACGCTACTCACGCACATGCAGGGTTTCAGTGTCAAGGCAATGAGTCTAACGGTACTACAAGCAAAGAGGGTCTACCTATAATGTAACTGTGAGTTTTATCAACATTTACAGCTTTCTTTCGCCCTCCGTCCCTGATATTCATCCTCAACCCCTTGTGTCTTCAAAAGTCAACATCTGCCCTAAAAAAGTTAAATGGCCAATTGCCAATTGATCTGTTTATCTGTGACAGAGACAAGGAGACAATGATTGCCAACGGTCACAAAGTCTTACTGTTAGTGATGGCTGCTACAAATCCAATCACATCAAAATTAATTTTCTTTAATTGTAAATAAAAAAAAGAAGCCATTAAATGAATGTTATGAAATTTGGGGTTTTATGTACTCATGCATGGCTGCGGAACTGCCATAATCTGAGACCAGCCTGTAAGTATTTTAATTACATGTTGCGTATCCCTAATCACAAACTCCAAAAACCAAAATGCTCCAAAATCCGAAATGTTTTGAATGCTGACATGACAACACGAGTTGAAATTCCAGGCCTGACCTCACTTGCCCATGCAAGTTAGTACTTATCGTTTATGACCGATTTCTTCAATCCACATTTGATTCAAGGGGCCCACAAACATGTAAATGATGAGTTGGGGGAGGAGGGTTTGGTGGAGCCAAGAGATGGTTCCTGGGCTTACAACCTTACAGTTTTATAGTCAGGCATCGACCTGGCTCTGAGCATATTAATGCTGATGTCCTGTCAAGTCTGTTTGAACCTGGTCTGGAGGATCGCTTGATTCACGGAAACGTGAATAAAGCTGAGGGAGGGGGTGTGAGCTACGGAGCTGATCGCACCCCCAGAGAATACAGACGCCCCTGGGAAAACCCCTAAAAAAACATTGACAGACTACCTTCACATTCCTCCTTTCCTTTCTGGCCGGCTCTGTCGCGTAATATGCCTCTCGCGTGGTACTCCGCCTTCTTAAAAAGCCTGTAGGGCTTCTTTCAGTTTTTTAAAATTGATTGCTTGCTTCTCCTTCTCTCTCTCTCTCTCAGACATTCTCTGCTCCTGGCGGAACTGTCATCTCTGACTTGTCATGGAGCACGTTTAAACTTTTGAAAAGAGATAAATGTTTGTTTGCAGTGCTTTGAATAAAGTTCTTTTTTTTCTACAACCTCCTGTGTCTCTGTGCAAATCTGTGACCCAAGCGTGACAAGTGGTCCCCACTTCTCTGGTGCATTACCAGAGGGTGAAATGCGTAATAGCACCTTTGCAGAACTTCCAAACTGCTGCATGGAACAGGGTGTGAGAGGCACAATTTAAAAGTGCTGCGTGGTGCAACTTAGAGGGAGCGGACACTCTTTTGGCACCAATTTGTTATCAACTATCGTCACTGCCAGACCAAAGTGCATTACTCATTGTGTTTTCTTGGTTATTCTCTGTGTACAGTAAAACACAGCATTGTAGGTGGAGACTGATAGGTTGTCATTGTTGTTGCTGTTGTTTTACAGCTGATACAGGTATACTGCTGATGCTATTGTACACAAAGTTTGTTTCATGCATAAAATTATTAAAAATATTATATACTACTACCTTCAGGCTGTATATATAAGGTGTTGTATGAGAAAGCACAGGAGAGACATAAAGAGTTGTAGCACCTTGAAGGTAAACCCTTTATATTTTGATAAAAACAAAGAAAAATCACAAAAATAAGCAAGACACCTTTTCAAAATCTATTTGCATCCATTCCCAGTGTGAACACTCATAAAATTATAATGGCTGGGGACTTTAATTGTGTTTTAAATCCACTCTTAGATAGGACTCCTGTGACAGGGGGGACGACATCTAATACTGCAAAGATAATTACACAGTTTTTAAAGGATCACAACTTATCAGACCCCTGGAGGTTTCTTAACCCAAACTCAAGAACATATTCGTTCTACTCACCAGTGCATTATAGCTACTCAAGAATTGATTATTTTTTTATAGATAATAATTTCCTGCCTACAATTAAATTATGCAAATATGACACAATTGTTATCTCTGACCATGCCCCTCTAGTCTTGGAGCTAAAATCAATAAGCCCCTCGTACTCACCTCGCAGATGGCGTCTTAACCCTCTTTTATTGGCAGACGAGAACTGCACAGAATTTATATCCAAACAAATCAGCTTCTTCCTAGAGACAAACATGTCTACAGAGGTTTCTGCAGGAACACTCTGGGAAACTCTAAAGGCCTTCCTAAGAGGCCAGATTATTTCATATCTTTCCCATAGAAATAAATTAGAAACCAAGAAAGTGTCAGAGCTAAGAAATGAAATTACTAGAATAGATGAAGAACAAGCCAGGCGTCCAAGTGAAGCTCTTCACAGGAAAAGGCAGGCCTTGCATACAGAACTTAACATCTTAACAACTAAAGAAACTGAACAACTTATTTATAAGTCTAGACAGCATTACTATGAACACGGAGAAAAAGCTAATAAGCTTTTAGCTCAACAAATTCATAAACAAGAAGTTCACAATGCAATACCAGTAATCACCAACAAGAATGGAGAAGAAATCATCGACCATAATAAAATAATGCACACATTTAGAGATTACTATAAGTCTTTATATTCCACTGAGCCCAAAAAAAACAACACGCAATCTAATGCATTTCTGGATAATTCACAAATACCACAAATAGATGCTTTAAGTGCTGAGGAACTAGATAAACCTCTAACGCTAACAGAATTACTAGACGCTATAAAGTCACTACAAAGCGGGAAATCATCAGGCCCTGATGGTTACCCCGTAGAGTTTTATAAGAAATTCTCCACTCAGCTAGCTCCACTCTTATTGGTAACATTTACAGAAGCTAAAGACCACCAAATACTACCTCAAACATTTCGACAAGCATTAATCACCGTCTTTCCTAAACAAAATAAGGACTTGTTACAATGTGCATCATATAGACCAATTTCACTCCTGAATAATGATGTTAAGATACTCTCAAAAATCCTAGCTAGAAGGATGGAGAAAGTGCTGCCCCTCGGTAATATCACAAGATCAAACTGGATTTATTAAAGGCCGACATCTATCTTCAAATCTCCGACGCTTGTTTAATGTTATATATTCACCAGCAAAATCAAACACCCCAGAGATATTACTATCATTAGACGCAGAAAAGGCATTTGACATGATCGAATGGAATTACCTTTTCACTGCATTGGAGAAATTTGGGTTTGGCCCGAATATTTGTGCTTGGATTAAACTACTGTATACCAGTCCAGAAGCTTCAGTTTGTATTAATAAAATTTGCTCAGACTACTTTAAACTAGAACGTGGTACCAGACAAGGATGTCCCTTGTCGCCACTGTTGTTTGCAATCGCTATTGAACCACTGGCGGTTCACTGCCGAAATTCTCATCAGATAAAGGGGATTGTCAGAGAAGGACTGGAACAGAAAATTTCTCTATATGCAGATGATATGGTCTTATATATATCGGACCCAGAAAACACTGTCCCTGCTGTTTTAACAGCACTAACAGAATTTCAAAAGATATCTGGTCTTAGAATTAATCTGAATAAAAGTATACTCTTTCCAGTGAACTCACAAGCATATAATATTAAATTAGACACCCTACCTTTTACCATAGCAGATCAGTTTAAATACCTAGGGGTAAATATCACAAGTAAACATAAAGCTCTTTATCAACAAAATTTTGGCGTCTGTATGGAAAAAATTAAGCAAGACTTGCATAGATGGTCAACCCTTCATCTCACTCTAGCCGGAAGAATTAACATTGTTAAGATGAATATCCTTCCTAAACTTCTCTTTTTATTTCAAAACATTTCAATATATATCAATAAATCGTTTTTTAAAAAGTTAGATTCAATAATAACCTCATTCATTTGGAACTCAAAACACCCACGTATCCGAAGAGCGACCCTACAAAGACCTCAGGCAGAAGGTGGCATGGCTTTACCTAATTTTCAGTTTTATTACTGGGCAGCAAAACATACAAGCCATAAAAACCTGGACACAATTAAATGCACATACACAGGCTTGGTCTGCAATAGAAGTAAAATCCTGTAGTACTTCTTTATATTCCCTGCTTTGCTCTCCAATAAATGAAAGTTATCGCAAATATACTAATAACCCAATTGTGCTTTACTCACTCAGAATATGGAACCAAATTAGGAAGCATTTTAAGATGGAAAATCTTTTATCAGTGGCACCTTTGCAAGGGAACCACCTCTTTCAACCTTCGCAAGTATATCCAGTTTTTAATACCTGGAAAAGTTTTGGATTAAAATGCTCAGAGATCTTATATATAGACAACATATTTACATCTTTTGAACAATTACGTTCAAAATTTAACCTCCCAGCTACACATTTCTTTTACTATCTTCAAATTAGAAATTTTGTTAAACAGAAATTGCCCGATTTCCCCCACCTTGCACCCTCCACAATGCTGGAAAAAATACTGCTCAATTCCGAGGAAACAAACACTATTTCCGCAATATATAAAATCTTATTAGAGTCCCTACCTTTCAAAGATCCAAGAGGACATTGGGAAGAAGATCTCTTAATCAATATATCAGAAAAGGAGTGGAAGGTAGCAAAGCAGAGAATTCACTCGAGTTCTATATGCGCAAAGCATAGAATTATTCAACTAAAAATTATATATCGAGCTCATCTGTCTCGCTTAAAACTGTCCAAAATGTTTCCAGGCCAGGATCCGACCTGCGAGCGCTGCAACCAAGCTCCTGCTTCACTGGGTCACATGTTCTGGGCCTGCACCAAACTAACATCATTTTGGACAAAGATTTTTAAGTGCCTCTCAGACAGCCTTAGTATCACAATCCCTTCTAACCCACTAACAGCTGTGTTTGGTGTCCTTCCAGATGGACTTGAATTGGAGAAGGACAAACAAACGGTGATTGCATTCACTACACTCTTGGCACGCAGACTTATTTTGTTAAATTGGAAGAATCCTAATTCTCCTCTTATAAGTCAGTGGGAAACTGATGTTTTATATTATTTGAAATTGGAAAAAATCAAATTTTCAGTTAGAGGATCTGTACAAAATTTTTTCAAAACTTGGCAGGATTTAATCAATATTATTTTAGAATAAGAGATTTAACTATTATTGTATTTAACTCCCTTCTCCATCTCTTATTTATATAGATATTTACTTCTCCCCTTCTTTTGTCTAATGTTGCCTTATTAAAAAGCTTAAAGAAATTTTCCTTTAGCTAAGCTCTCCTTCTCAGGGATGGGGTTTGATTTGTTTTCAAATTTGTTGGGTTATAAATGGATCTGTTTGTATGGAATGATTACAATGAAAATTAATAAAATAAAAATATATATAGAAAAGACACCTTTTCAGACATGAGTCGTCAGTTTGGCTGGCTCAAGACGGCGGCAGAATCCCTTATGAGGAAGCCAGGATGGAAGGGGCGGAGCCAGTGAACTGTGACCTGTAGCTGCCTGTTGTCAGATCTGCAAGGGAGAGAGTAAGAGTAGCATTAGCAACAGAGCCAACCTTCGACTCGGGGTAGAAGTACAATTACTTAAGCCCTCAAGTTGTCTCCCAAACGCATGTGTGTGGCAGTGTATAGGAAACACAAATACATTTCATCTTTAGATTCGGTCCCATTCCCAAGATATTTTGTTATGTATATGCAGATAATCCAAAATCTAAAAATATTCGAAATTCGAAATACTTCTGGTACCAGGCATTTTTGATTAGCCATGCTTAACCTGTATTAGGAGTGGTGTAATAGTTCATTTTGTAATATCACTACAACTAATAAATCAAGTTAAGAAAATACATCCATTATTTCTAAAGAAAACATATAGTTAAAGAATCAAACAATACTGCTTGCTACTGTTTTTATTTAATTACAACCTTAAATTGTCACCTATTAATTGAACAGTTCTTTCTAGTATCATGTGTAATCTGTGACTCATTATTTATTGACTTTAGTTGGACTAAAATTAAACATTTAGAAATTTTCTAAATATTCATATTTGTAGTTCATGTTTTTAAAAGCCTGTTAATAAGTCTTAAATTACATTTTCTACAGTTTACCATAAATTGTCAAAACAATTAATAACATTAACCAATTAAACAAAATGATGCTATAAATGTTTTTATTAATGGCAATCTACATGCAAAGCGTTGTTAAATACTGAGAAAATTCTCAATGACAAACTATTTTCCAGAATAATTATTTTAAGGGCAGCACAGCAGTCTGAATTTTTTAGGACACAAATGACTGACTGATTTAATTAAAGTGTCTGCCCAGGGTGGCTGGCCCTGTAAAATCTAAAAAGCCAAGTGAAAGTTACACTTATCAAGATGGCATTTTATTTAATTTAGTTTTATTTTACTAAAACTCAAAATCAAGGAAAGCCCATTAAAATAAAAAAGGAGAATGGGGAATTCTTCTTCAAAGTACAACATGCTTGTAAGCAGAAGCCTGGAGCAAAGATGTTTGTTTTGCTAATATAAGTCATGGCAACATTAAGGTCTCGTGAATTTAACAAAAGAGACATGTTTATGTAGACTGTATCTACTCCTTCACCCATACACTGCTCAATGTGAACTCCCTTCTGTCAGTTTAAAACAAGTACACAGCGAAAAACCTGGCAGGAGACTTCACAAGTTTTGTTTACTTCTGCGTTCATAAGAAATATATTTATAGGAACATGAAGAGAAATAAATTAGGTCAAGTTTTACTGGTGGAAAGAAGTGGTGCATACTAAAGAACAAGGAACACAAAGCCTGAAGACTGTGTGCACCATACAACCACTGAGCTATGGAATCTGTCATACTCTGACAAGCTATGAGAATTAAACTTTATTTGTCTTGATCACAGAAGATTGCAAGACAAACTAATTTGGGTATGTGTCAGAGGGGGACACTGTTACATTTTTTTGTGCACTGGGTGGTTCCATTAGGCACCCACTGTTGGGACTGGGGGGTGAGAAGTTAAAAGGCTGTCTGTACTTATTAATGGTATTTGCTGTCTTGCAAGGGAGTCACTGCTTGAAGTCTGGCCTTGCAGGATGCCTGTATTTACCTGGCTTGGAAATACTGGTTCCTAATCAGCATATCTGTACTTATTAATGTTTGGTAACCATACATTTTGTTAACTTGTGTTTTCATTAATTGTTAAACCCAGGCAATTTAGATGTGTCATTGATTAAACTGTTTGTCCAGGACTGACAACAGCAGGGACTGAAGTAAATATAAACTCCTGGGCAGCAGAAGGCAGGAGGGGAGAGTCCACAGGAAACGCTGCCAAGACACTCGGACAGGACACAGGGGCTCGCAGGCAGACAAGGGTACCTGGCTGGCACGACGTGAGGCACAAGGACGGCAACACTTCCAGGGAGGAAGAGACAGCTCCACAAAGAGACGCCGGATGTGGGTTCAGCAAGAGAGGGAATCTGCATGAAAGGACCCAGCAAAGCTGACAGACGAGAAATGAGGCGTGCCTAGGTCCCAGCAACACAAGGAGCCTAGAGTGGAAGAAAAAGGAACAAGGAAGAGACGCTGACAGGGAGTCAACAATTTGACACAACTTCTGTAGGGGAACGAGTGTCCGGGGAACAGAGTGCATCCATGGACAGTTGAACGATTAAGTGTTGGGGTAACACAGTGAGCAATTTGGACTCTGCACCACTAAAGGTTGTATCCTCCAATTCTTGTTTTTATGGACTTTTAGAGTGTGGACTGTGTATTTTCCTTTTAAAAAAAGGAAATTATTTCCTGATATGTTTAGGTTCTGTTATGTTTGTTTATCTTTTTAATGTACCTTATATTGTCTTGTACAATAGAACTTACTGTTGCTTTTTTTCTGAAATTACTGTGGTGTCTTTCATTGTGTGTTTACTCACCGCCCAATTTAAAGAAACCTGTGTGCTATTATTGGTAAATTTCAGGAGTTCCCAGTCTCTTAATAAAACTGGGTGGCGTAGTCGGATGTTTTAATGGTGACAAAGTTAGATTACCTGTGAGTGTGACCAGACACCTGTGACATATGTTCACACACAAGCGCTTGACTGTTCAAATTACATTCACAAAAGAGTATCCAAGATTGGTTGGAATGAAATGTGAATGGTCTGGATTCAAAACAGTTTTTTGAAAATTTCTGAATGTCACCTGGGGGAGTTTGATTGACCATAACAATAACTTGTCTGCAATGTCTTCTTGGAAGGATATGTGCTTCAAAAAGTCTGTCCCATGTGTCTTAATTCTGTTTATGATACGCACTAAGTATCTTTTTAACAATATTTTAGCAAAAGAGAATGTGTTTTGCATGTTTGGAACATATAACTTAATAACATGTGGATTATGTGGCACAAGTAACATGACATTTTTTTTATAGTTATTTATGTCATTTGTTGTTGCATTGGTCACTGGTAGTTTGTAGTATATCATCAATATTTTTTCTTCATTCTGCATGAAATGATGAGATTGAAAATTGTTCTTGGCAATACCACAAAATGGGGTAAGTAACATATAAAAAATATTTTCTGGGTGGAATATTTTTTTGGATATGTCATTTCTTTTAAAAAAAACATACCATTTGGTCTGTATTGGCTGCTGATAGTCACCCCTTCATCTGTCACTTCATTTTATTTCCATTGGCATGCTGCTTCAGTACTGTAGCTCAACCATAGTTTAGCATATAATTAATAGGCAGATTTCATTAGGTTTCATTTATATTTATCACTTTCAGACTACTTTGTTTTTCTGTCTGTTTAAACAAATCCGAGTCATTATGTGTATTCATTATGTAATTAGCAAGTTATCAAGTTTGTAATTACATTTACCTGTGAACTTGATACAGTGCTTTAAGCCTGCAGTAAGTGAACAGCACTACACAAAAATAAAGTGAATTGCATACTTTTGTGTAGTCCATCTTGATTTTCAATGTAGCGAAAACTCGCTTTGGTTAAAAGCATCTGCAAATTGCGTAAATGACAATGTAAATGACATTATAAAGATTACATAAACAGTAGTCTCACTGAAGCCATATGTATAATATATACATCAAGAGACAACCAGGAATGGGTTTTGGTTAAAAGTGTCACATTTTTAAACCAATCAAACGTCTCATAAAGTTGGTAGTCAAAATAGGTGTGGAGATTTTGAACTCCAGAGAACAGAGGTGTTTTCATTAACCTAGTCCAACAAATAGCCAGCTTCTGATTACAATGAACAGTCAAAACGTCTCCTAAAATAATCTTAATAAAAATGTGTGTTACATGTACAAAAAGAACATTGCACATGCTAAAAACAAACATAACCTGTTGCAAGGGAAATGCTTTTTTTAACATCAGATTATACATCGACATTCAAAGACATCAATGGATGAGTGGCAAATGTGAATGATATGTTGTCACATCTGCTGTAAACAGCTCTCTGCTATTCAGTTATGAAAATAGTGTAGGAGTCAATGAAAGCTTGAAGAAACTGGCAGCTATATTGATGAAAATATGAACTGCAAAATAATCATTTGAAGTAACACTCCGTCAAAATGACTGTCATTAAGAGAGCTGATAATGAAGAGCAATAGGAAATGCAGATTTCAGTGCTCAAAACACCTGAATTGGCAAATCTGTCTAAACACAACAGTAAAACCTCAATGAGGCTACACAGCACCCACCTTCTGACTAAATAGTAAGTAAATTTTACAATTTTTCTTTACAATTTTTTTTTTTGTATAGCCCAAAATCACACAAGAAGTGCCACAATGGGCTTGTAAAGGAAGCTAACATTACTGTCTAAATGAAAATTCGAACATGCCCTGCCAGAATACAGCTGTAGCATTTTCAAACGTAGTACAATTGGTTCTCTAAACATTATTTGCTGTTATGACATATATTGATGAACTAGCAAAATACCGCGCTTCGCAGCGGAGAAGTAGTGTTTTAAAGAGGTTATGAAAAAGTAAAGGAAACATTTTAAAATAACGTAACATGATTGTCAATGTAATTGTGTTGTCATTGTTATGAGTGTTGCTGTCTATATATATATATATATATATATATACACATATATTATATATATACATACATATACACATATATATATATAATATAATATGTGTATATATATATATATATACACACATACACATATTATATATATAATATATATATATATATATATATATATATATACTAGCAAAATACCCGCGCTTCGCAGCGGAGAAGTAGTGTGTTAAAGAGGTTATGAAAAAAAAAGGAAACATTTTAAAAATAACGTAACATGATTGTCAATGTAATTGTGTTGTCATTGTTATAACTGTTGCTGTCTTTTATATATATATATATA
>NC_041400.2:34415198-34555198 GCF_900747795.2 Erpetoichthys calabaricus | reverse complement strand
AATACATTTTTGAAAGTTAATAGAGAACTTTTCTGCTTCTTTCTTGTCAGCACTGCCAGCCTCACCATGCATAGTAACGCTGTGGATTCCACACCTTTTCTTAAATCTAAAAAACCACCCCCTGCTGGCTTTGAATTCTTCTTCATTATCTTGATTGCTGCTACTTCCAGGGACGTTTTTCTTTAGATCGTCATAAATTCTCTTGGCTTTGTGACAGATAATATCTTGGGTTGTTACGTCACCTTTCACCTGCCTGTCCTTAATCCAAATCGCTAATAGCCTCTCCATTTCCTCATGGATTGAAGACCTATGTTTTTCATGAAATAGTTTTGATACTCCTTTGGCTACTTTGGCTGATTTGATTGCATCCTTATTTGTCAAAATGGTGAAAATGGTGGTCTTGCTGAGGCCAAACTCTTTGACGAGGTCACACTGTTTTACCCCACATTCACTCCTTCTAATTATTTCCTGTTTCATTTCAACAGAAATCACCTTCCTGCTTTTTTTAGAAGCCATGATATAAAAAAAATATTGAGTTTAACTTAAAAGGACGACTGCCGTGATACGTGCGTGATTTAATTCGTAATGAAGAAAGATTGCCGCGATATGTGCTTAAGTTAAGCGCAGTGACTAACGACTGCCTGCAGTGCCTGCACGGAAGGATGCAATACATCGGCAGCGATCGTGGAAGCTCAGGCGAAGCAGTCGTGGAAGCTCGGGCAAAGCGGTCGTGGAAGCTCGGGCGACTTCGTTGTGTGAAACGAAGTTCGTTGTATGAATCATGAAATGAAGTTCGTTGTGTGCAGCGTTCACTGTGCGAGGCGTTCTTTATGCGAGGCACCACTGTATATATTTGCAAACTGTTTCTTCTTCATTGAGGTTTTCTCTTGGAGAGCTTTTTTCATTTCATTGAAAATTAAAGCAGCAGCTGCCAAATTATGTAGCTTTCTTATTAATTTTTCAACATTGTGTAAAATAACTTTATAAAGTAACATAAAAGGTTTAAATACTGGTTATCCTTTTACACTAAAATATTACTAAAGAGATACAAAAAAAGTAAAATGCATATGTTCTTTTTCTTTAAGGAGATTAAATATTACTGAAGAAAGAAAAAAAAAAACTAAAACAGCCAAATGGGGCTATGCATACAAACTTAAAAGGTTTAAATAAAACAGAAATATACACTTTTATTTTTACTTGCTTAACTTGTGGAGGGTGTATCCTGTAGCAAAGCCCTAACTTTTTTCGTGAAAGCCCGTTTCAGTCAATAAGTCTTAAAAACAGGTGTAAAGATATTGACAATAAGCTACGCAAACCCACCAAGACATGGAATCGTTTAAATCAAGTATCATTACATCTTCCTTTCTTAAGAGAAGTAAGGCAGTACTTATAAGCTTACATATATATATATATATAGACATACATACATACATATATATATATATATATATATATATATATATATATATATATATATATATATATATATATCTATATATATCTATATCTATATATGTATATCTATATATATCTATATCTATATATATATCTATCTCTCTCTCTCTCTCTCTCTCTCTCTCTCTCTCTCTCTCTCTCTCTCTATATATATATATATATATATATATATATATATATATCTCCCTCTCTATGTATATATATATCTAAATCCCCACGAAGTACTGCTTTTAAATTTTTATGAAGAAGAAAAGCTTTTTAAATTGAGGGAAAATATCCCAATAGCAATTTGTTAAGGATCTGTTTTTTTGTGAAGCAGCCTTAACACAGCTTTTCCGCTGTTTTATAAACGAACGCCATATAAGGTCTTCCTTTTTCCTTGCTTCACCAAGGAAAGAGCCTTTTTATTAAATCCAAGGGTTCTTCGCTTTTTTTTTTTGTTTGTTTATTACGATTGTTATAGTTCTGTTTGTATACGACGCTGTCAGTTCAGCACTCAGGTTGTAATATGACCAAGCTGTGCAAGCTTACTGTTAAGAATGCAACGTATAATTGTTCATGAGAAAAGCAATCTTGCCTCAAATCAATGGCAACCTTTTGTAGGTCTATGAACTTAATTTAAAGTTTAGGTTTACACGGTGCTTTCTTTCCGAAGTACCTGCACTCATGAATATGTCTGTATGCGTCAGTCGCTCAAATCCCCGCGCTTCGCACCGGCGAAGTACTGCTTTTAAATTTTTATTAAAAAGAAAAGAAAACCTTTTAATATTGAGGGAAAATATACCAATAACAGTTTGTTAAGGATCTGTTTTTTTGTGAAGCTGCGTTTACTCGAGTGATCACTTCGAGCTGACTTGCTGGCTAACCATAAGCGTTACCTGGTAGGTAACCACCCATACAATCAGATTGTGAATCAGACTACGAATGCCGTGAATGTAATTACCCCGATCTACATGCTGTCAAATAAACGAACCACACGCTGTGGCGCAATTTTAGGGGCTTCGCCTCTAGCGCTGACGTCCGAGGTTCGATTCCCGTATTGGAGTGAAGTGAGTGGGTGGTTACCTACCAGGTAACGCTTATGGTTGGCCAGCAAGTCAGGTAACATCAGCCTTCAGTTGTGAGAAGCAGATCATAGAATGGATGAAAATAGTTTACTGTCAAATAATGCAAAGAGTATGCGACACCTGTTTCCCCCTTATTCTTGGCTCATCAGGCGTACACACTCACTGCACTCGCTTACGGTAATCGAACGTCGGACGTCAGCGCTAGAGGGGCTTCTCAGCGGTAAAGTATTGCTTTTAAATTTTAATTAAGAAGAAAAGAAAACCTTTTTAAATTAAGTCTTAAAAAGAGGTGTAAAGATATTGACAATAAGCTACGCAAACCCACCAAGACATGCAATCGTTTAAATCAAGGCGCAAGTCGAAAAACACCATCCCATAATATTAGTTAACGATTAACACATTTCTATATGTATTGTAAGCATACAATACAACTGATAATATGTTGCGCTTATTTATCTGGTGTACTGACATTTTTGCGTGTTTAACGGCTGAAATCTAACGTGGTTTATGCCCTTCAGAATGAAAAGAGTTTGCATTTACCTTTTTAATAAAAGGTGAGCTTTTAAGCCTGAGAAATCACTCCGTAAATGCACACGTTTAATTGCACATGTGTTAATATGTATGCTTACACAGTATTAAAAGACACTCAACAAGTACACAGTATTAAAAGACAGTCAACAATTAACGTCATTTACCTTCGTTCCCGCGTTTGACTTGTGCTGTAAATCTCTTCCTCGTTTTCAGTTCACGTGATTACGTAGGATGCGTAATACATGATGACGCGATACATGACTCCGCCTCCTCCATTAGAGTATATGGACAAAAAACAGGTTCCAGTTATGACCATTACACGTAGAATTTCGAAATGAAACCTGCCTAACTTTTGTAAGTAAGCTGTAAGGAATGAGCCTGCCAAATTTCAGCCTTCTACCTACACGGAAAGTTGGAGAATTAGTGATGAGTGATTCAGTCAAACAGGTTCCAGTTATGACCATTACGCGTAGAATTTCGAAATAAAACCTGCCTAACTTTTGTAAGTAAGCTGTAAGGAATGAGCCTGCCAAATTTCAGACTTCTACCTACACGGGAAGTTGGAGAATTAGTGATGAGTGAGTCAGTCAGTCAGTCAGTCAGTCAGTCAGTGAGTCAGTGAAGGCTTTGCCTTTTATT
Organism: Erpetoichthys calabaricus; assembly: GCF_900747795.2. NCBI lineage: Eukaryota > Metazoa > Chordata > Cladistia > Polypteriformes > Polypteridae > Erpetoichthys > Erpetoichthys calabaricus. Next base: position 34,551,506 of record NC_041400.2, on the reverse strand, counting down.
AGTATAGATTATGAATTAAATGTTGTAACTAGTGTCAGAGGGGGACACTTTTACATTTTTTTGTGCACTCGGTGGTTCCATTAGGCACCCACTGTTGGGACTGGGGGGTGAGAAGTTAAAAGGCTGTCTGTACTTTTTAATGGTATTTGCTGTATTGCAAAGGAGTCACTGCTTTGAAGTCTGGCCTTGGAGGATGTCTGTATTTACCTGGCTTGGAAATATTGGTTTCTAATCAGCATATCTGTACTTATTAATGTTTGGTAACCATACATTTTGTTAACTTGTGCTTTCCTTAATTGTTAAACCCAGGCAATTTAGATGTGCCATTGATTAAACTGTTTGTCCAGGACTGACAACAGCAGGGACTGAAGTAAATATAAACTCCTGGGTAGCAGAAGGCAAAAAGGACAGTCCACAGAAAACGCTGCCAAGACACGGGCAGAGCACAGGGGCTCGCAGGCAGATGAGGGTACCTGGTTGGCACGACGTGAGGCACAAGGACGGCAACATTTACTTCCAGGGAGGAAGAGACAGCTCCACAAGGAGACGCCAGTTGTGGGTCCAGCGAAAGAGGGAAGCCGCATGAGAGGACCAAGCAAAGCTGACAGACGAGAAATGTGGTGTGCCTAGGTCCCAGCAACACAAGGAGCCCAGAGTGGAAGAAAAAGGAACAACGAAGAGACGCTGACAGGGATTCAACAATTTGACACAACTTCTGTAGGGGAACGAGTGTCCGTGGAACAGAGTGCATCCATGGACAGTTGAACAATTAAGTGTTGGGGTAACACAGTGCACAAACTGGACTCTGCACCACTAAAGGTTGTATCCTCCAATTCTTGTTTTTAACGGACTTTTAGAGGGTGGACTGTGTATTTTCCTTTTTAAAATAGGGGAAACTGATTCCTGATATGTTTAGTTTTTGTTATGTTCGTTTATCTTTTTAATGTACCTTATATTGTTTTGTGTAATAGAACTTACTGTTGCTTTTTTCTAAATTACTGTTGTGTCTTTCATTGTGTGTTTACTCACCGCCCAATTTAAAGAAACCTGTGTGCTATTATTGGTAAATTTCAGGAGTTCCCAGTCTCTTAATAAAACTGGGTGGCGTAGTCAGATATTTTAATGGTGTCTAAGTTAGATTACCTATAAGTGTGTCCAGACACCTGTGACACTAGTGCCATAAACAAAAAGCTAATTGAATGTGGCTTTTCAAACCATACAACCGGATAGTGCTAGATGTGTAGTTTCAGCACAAAACTTTTAGTCACATTCAATTCTCTTCTAAGCCTGGACATCGTCTGCATAAGGCCAGGCAACATGGCCAGTCTGAATATGACTGATTTTCTTTCTCTCTCTCTCTCTCTGCCATTTTCATCCCAAGAAGAGTGTGTGTATGAGAGAGACAGAGTGAGAGAGAGAGAGAGAGCTGCCTTTGCAAGTCGCCTCTTACTGTCGCTGTGTAACTCCTGAGTCACCAATGAAACAGCTCGGGCACAAAGCCCAAAGTCAGCATTTTCCCTAATGTCAAAGGAATGCACAAATGTAGTTTCAAACAAACAAGAAAGAAAGGTAACTAAGTCGCAAAATGGCCCAAATGGTGCTTTTCTTATCAATAAAACTCTGGGGGTAGCAATAACTGGCTTCTCCTGTTTCCATGAACTTTAAAATTAGATGGTTAAAAGCAACTGTTAAAACATTTATATTGTTAGAAATTACAAATAAAAAAAATCAACCTATGTGCTGCATATTAACCTCTGTTACAATAACAACTTTTAATACATTTTTAGCCGTATGATAAATACCTAAAACACAATTTAGAAAAATGTGTTTTAGATTACTGTCCTTATCAAGCATTTAAATAGCCTAAGTAAAATACACGTTAAATGACGAGCATGTTAATTAGTTATTTAATGAGTTAAATGAGTTATTTAAATATTTGGCAAGAGTGACAGCAAATTTGTTCCACATATTAAAATTGAATAAACTCTTCGACCAACTCTGTATGACAGTGTTTCTCAACCACTAGATGGACCTCAGATTGACTTTAATAGGTACATGATTCAATATTTAACAAAAGAATGGTGTTATATGGACTTTATTGATGACTTCAAGAATGCTGAAGATGTGAATTAGGTCCTACTGCAAGTATCTCTACTCAAGAAGAAATAACTTTACTTCCCTTAGCCTGTAAGACTAATATACTGAAAATGGTTCAGAACAGCATGATTGTGGACCTAACTCTATCATACTATATTGCAGAAAAAGGAATAGCATCTAAAGGGACCCAAAATACAATATGAATCAAGGCAAGATAATAAGAAAAAATGCAAGATAATGGGCATGCTAGTAGGAGACTTCTCCTTTCCTACATTCTTCAAGACACATTTTTGATTCAATATTATGAAAACAGCATTTGTGAAAACTATAAACTTGTTTTATTATTTGTATTAGAAACATTTTTTATTGAACACAGAAAAACAACAATATATTGGACATAACTGAGGAATTTGAGTGATCATTAAGTGGGATAAATGTCATTCTGTCAAATACTAGCAACTGCTTGCCATGGAAAGTTACATGTAAATTGATATTTATTAAACTGTTGGTAGCCCATTTGAACTTTTCAAACTGAAAATTTCTGCTTTTCAATATGACTAAATGCTTGGCATTATTCAGACTTTGCCTTTTATTGCTGGAGGCAGAATGACAAGTATAATTCAAATGGCCTGACATGTTGTTTTGAAACAATATTGCACACCAGTCCCATTGAAAGCATTTTATCTAGCACAAGTCATAAAGCTCTTAACATTTAACATAACCTTCATAAACCCATTTACTCAAGTTCAAGGTTGTTGTGGGCTAGAACCTATTCAGAAGGCAGAAACAAGCCCTGAACAGAGTGTCAGTAAATTACAGGGGCCTCACTCATGCTGAGTCCCACACAAGGTAAATCGAGAATAATTGATCATTTATATAATGAATGAGATGTACTGTAGACGGAGAACTGGAGTACCCAGAGGAAAACCCAATTAGACATTGGGAGAATATGCAAACTCCACACACTTGGTGACAAATTGCAACCTGGACACCAGATCTGTGAGATAGTAGTGCTAATTAGTGAACCACCATGTCACCCACTCTTAGCAGGTTTGAGAGGAAGCAGAGAACAGGGTGATGCTGGACACATACAATCTCAACAAAGACTGCAAACAGTAAGAAGTTCTCCTGGAAATCAGCTTTCATTAAACAAACACTTGACAAGGCTCAGTTTTATTTTCAATGATGAAAGGTCATAGGTTATAAACACATTAGCGTCCTAATCCTGTCAGACAAAGGAGAAAATAAGCAAAAATATTTTTTTATGCCCAATGGATTGCTTAGGTTATTACTTGAGTGGCAAATGTTAAGCAGCTAAGCACTAGACGGATGTTGTAATGAGGACATTTTTCACAGAATTACAGTACCAAAAAAGGAGAACTAGAAACAAGGTAAGTACAGGGCAAAAAAAGGATTTTGAAAAAGGACACAATGTCTCGCTCCAAAGGGGATAGTCATGATCAAGGGACTTGTCAGGGCCAGCAATCAAAACTTTTACTTCAGACTTTCTGACTTACATCAGACAAAATTTCAGAGAGAGAAAAACCAAGTTAAGACCAAAAGAGGCAAATAGTCAAGGCAACTTAAACATGAACGAAAGACAGAAATCAGTAGATGAAGACAGAAAGAAGTTCAAAAAATGAAAATGAGATCCGACACTAAGTTTACTTGTTAGAAAGCTAACTATCATTATAGAAAGAAGCTCAGACCTCTTATTGAACCAAGGGATAAAGTTCAGTGGAACTGTTGCCACATCCTGTAACATAACTGATGCCACAATTGTGGTTGTGAAGAACATGATGCAACAAAAAATAAAACTTTCCATAAATAAATAAAAACAATTAGAAAACCACCAAAACAGAATCTACACAGTAAAAGTATAAATCTAGACAAAATAAAGGCTTCATTAGTACAGCAGACAAGACAAAAACGAAGACCGCAGCTGGCTAAGATAGGAATTATCTGGCTGCAAAGACAAATGGGGCAAAGTAGTTGCCGTTACACTACACTGCAAAAGAGCAGGCAACTAAGGCATGAGCAAAGGAGATGATGGTTGTCTGTCCAACAGCTAGTCCAAGAAAACAACATAAGATAAAAAAGTCTAGACAAAAAATAAATCATTGTCAAATAACATTTGAGTGATTGAGCACAATACAAAGTAATGGACCACTGTTGTAAATGGGGTGTATGCCACCATAAACTCAACAGGCACTGCTCTAAGGTAAACAAAAGACACTCAGGAGTGAAAAGACACAAACAGATTGTTGTCATATACAAGACTTTCAGCGATGAATGCTGTGGAAAATAATTAGTAGATAAAGAAGAGTCTTGAGCCATTGTTATATATGAACTCCAACATGGACTTTATTTACACCAACTAGAGGAGTCCCACGTGCTCTTGTTAATGCATCATGACAAACTGAAGAAATCTAACAGAACACTTCTTTAAATCAGATAGGTCTGTTTATATATATTGACTACAAAGCATTTCAATTACACCAGTCGGCATACAGATAAATGTTACTGTCCAGAAACACCTCTTGTTTCATTAACCATTATGTAGAGTCCCAAAATAGTTAATTATTAAGAGTCATGGGTAATTAGCTTGTTATATGTAAACTGTTATCAGAGGACATAATATAAAGTTAAATGTTATATAAGATTTCATTTTCAAGTTTAAATGTCTGGTACAAATGAAGTCAGGGTGTCCTACTTTAACAATCAGGAAGTTCTGAGCAATCGCTTACATTGAAAACATTTCAGAAAGGTGGTTTCTGCTTACTGTATTTAATAGCCTCTCAGAAATTGAACATTCTATGTTCACAACAAAATAAAAACAGAATGAGAAAATGCCCACAAAAGAATGGTGCAGAAACTGCAACAGCATGATTATTTGATACTCAGAAGGCGTGTACATTACAAAAACACATCAAGACCAGCAATGATGGAGCTGAGACACAGGCAGTAAAGGGAGCACAGGAGAAGGAGTTAGATGTGGAGTAAATGAAAATGTTGAGATGGATGTGTGGAGTTACAAAAAAGGACACAATAAGAAATGAGACAATCAGAGATACAGTACAACAAAAGTGGGAGAGATATCTAAGAAAGTACAGGAAAGTAGGTTGAAGTTGTATAGCTATGTGATGAGGAGAGACAATGAGTATGTGGAGCAAAATAGTGATGGAAATAGCAGTACGGGGGAAGAGGAAGTGAGGAAGGCCAAAGCGGAGATGGACTGAGAAAATAAAAGAGGATCTGAAGGAAAAGGGCAGGACTGGTAAAGAGGTTCAGGATTGAGCTGTTTGGAGAACGTTGACCAAGCATATCAACCCCACATCGAAGTAAGTGGGAAAAGATGGAAGAAGAAGATCACTGCAGTATCAAATCCCTTTTTTTATAGATGAAAAAAAGTAAACCACCCAAAATTGAATAAAAAGAACATAAATGAACATTAAAAACAGCATCAATCTTTTCCATTTCTATAAAAAGTAAAAACAATTGATAGTTACATTCTTGTGAATAGCAAAATAGGTACAAATCCAAAGGGATTAAGGAAACTTGATTTACGACTTCCAGTTTTCTTTCAGCTAATAATTCAGTCTTCCACTATGTAAACTATAATGAAAATAAAGATACAGTATGTAACATTTCCCTTTTGATGTTTTAAAGACCCATATTTTGTTTACCACGGATTCTGTGTGAAACTCTTCACGGCTAAAAGGGTGTTGCTGCTGGCTAATGTAACCCCAACTAGTATAAGTAGGTCAGTACACTGATGGATGGAGCATGTCTAAAAGCCATTAATGTGCATGCTAATTATGTTTATATGCCAACACTTCTGTGAAAATGCTGCTTTTTAAGATTCAAATCAGTGAATCTGAGAACACCCTTGGCTAATTACCTTTTTTGCCCTACTTTCTTTTTTAGGATCATATTTTTTGAAAATAATCTTATCTTTAAAAAGTAATAATTAAGAAAAGAGTAGCAAAAGACCTATTCCACAAACTGTTATGTTTTTTCTATAAATATAATGTACAGAACTCCTGCTGACCCTACAAATGTATTAATAAATACAGAAAATATATACAAATAGAGAAATGATTTTCCGTGAAAATTAGCTATACAAAGCATAAACATCCTGAAATGTTTCTAAAGGTTTTGAATGAATTTCAATTGAATGTGTACACGTTATTGTCAAATGCTTATATTTGCATTCACTCCCACTGAAATCTCTGTCAGGGACACAAAAAGTACTAGAGGATTGTTTTGAATGAAATGGACCAGGAGGTGATTAACAAGGAGAGAGTCTACGTTGAAAAGGAATAGGGAAAAAGAATTTCGAGTAGGGTCAGAAGGCCACAAGATATCACAAGAGTGAATATGCAGAACAAGAGAGACAAACAAAATCATACTAAAAGGCTGTGAGGTTTGTAACCAGAGAAACAAACATGACACTAGAGCCTACTTGAATTAAAGCTTCACTGGTCTGCCTCAAAATCCAACCACACAAAAAATGAGTGTGCTTTATATATTTAGATGTGTTGAATCCATTTCTGAAATCAGAATTTCTCTACCAAAACCCATTTCTTTAATATTTTGGATTCAGTGGAAAATGCTGTTTTGAAAAAAAATGATTTTTAAAAAATAAGTATTTTTTTTATAATATAAGTATTTTTCATACTCAGAATATTATCATCTTCTACAGATGAGATGAAAACAACTCAAAATCAAGTATTGATGCTATCAGTTTTATCTATATATTCTTATTCCTTCAGAACTCTGTGCAAATTGTCCCCAAATGTAACTTCTGAAGGGAGGCGAGTAGCCGGAAGTTGAACAGTAAGTGTAGGTGTGATGACCAACCATTTGGCAGTGGGGGGGGGACAAGCCGGAGTGGTGTGTTCATGCCAATGTCTGGGTTCTTCAGCCCCTCACCAAATCAGCGGTGGTCACACACAAGTCTAAAGGAGTGCAGACAGCACAGGGTCTCTCTCTCTCTTCTTGCCATAGAGAGACCCAGACTGTCGGTGCACCCCAGAATAGAAGGAAAACCCAGAAAAGAAAGACCAGGTCTCCAAACAGTGTAGCGTGTGAGCCCATACACTCACGTGCAGTGAAGGGCCTGTCTCCGCACCTGGGCTTAAGGCGGAAAACAGGTTCCCTCTCCTGTTTTCATTCCCTCTGGTTGTGGAAGCCAGGAGCGGCGCAATGTTGCTTCAAGTGGCATCCCAGATGGGACTTATTGGCCGTCTGTTGGCAGGAGACTCATCCAGTATGGGCAAGAATAAAGCCAGGTAGCCCGGAATGGTTGTGAGGGGCCAAGGGATTGGTGTCGTTAACAGCAAGGGAGCCGACCTGGGGAAGAAGGAAGCCAACCGGGGAAATCGCATGCTGCCGGAAGAAAGCAAGAGGTATGTTTTGAGAGGCAGGGTTGATAAGCCCTGGGAGTGTTTTTCCTCCTTTGCAGCAACATATCTCCTAAATGGTGAAGACCCTGCAGCCTGCCCACGGCTGAATGGCTATGCCTGGGAAGACAACGCCAACCCCTGCTCAGACTACTCGAGTCATGAGGATCTCGCTGCCCTGCTCCCCAATGATGACCTGTTGCACCACACCAAAGGTGTGTTGGGTACTGGAGTCTGCAAGAGTCCTCCGACTGCCTGGATTGGAACAAACTGGATGTCGGCTTTCCAGAAGGGACAGGGGAGGTGGGTGACAAATGTGGTCGTCTCACGAAAAGGTAAGGAGGGGGTAAATGAGATCTTTGTCAAGTGCTTGATGCAGGCTTGATGCATGCTCACTGACTCACAGCCGGCAACCGTGACTTACAAATGTTCTGTTCTGTCACCAGCTGATTTGAATAATAACATTGATGTATGGGTGGTGGAGAGGGTCCTCTAACCCAAACATACTTTATTGCAGATCATCAGAGGTCTAAAGACAGTGATTGGGGAACTGGAGAAGACTGCCAGGGTGCAATATATTGGAGAAGGCAAATTTGTATCTGCGATGACTGGGAAGCAGACTTCCTTTCATGGTAGATGTGACGGTGCAGGTATGTGATAGCAGTACCGCACAGAAAAAATGAACTCGGTATGAAGTGACCACCAGAGTGTACTCAGGAGAGTTGAGTAGGTGCAGACAGTGTAGGGACTCTGTTTATCACATACGGCAGGGGTACTCAATCACGGTCCTGAAGGTCCGCAGTGGCTGCAGGTTTTTGCTCCAACCCAATTGCTTAATAAGAAGCACTTACTGCTCAAGTAACACTTCTGCTTCACTTTAGTTGTCTCGCTCGTTAAGATTTTGAAACCTTATTGCTTATTTTAGTCTTAAACAGCTGTATTCTTGGTTTTTAATTGCTCCTTATTAGCAGTAACATGCAAATGACAAAAGAGACCAGCATTTCTCCATTTAGCTTGTTACCATTTACACCTCTGTATTTATCGTGCACTAATTGGTTTAATTAAATATTTGGAAGGAAAGTGAAGAGAAAAAAGTGAAGGACTAAGAATCACTCATCCATTTTAGCGTTCAGATCATTCGGATGATATCCTTAGAACGAGGAAGAAAATCCAGGATATGAGAATGACCTGACATAGTAGAGTTAAAGCACTAACGAGCCATGAAGTTAAATTATTGGCAAGAATTGCTTTCTAATTAAGCAACCGGGTTAGAACAAAAACCTGCAGCCACTGTGGACCTCCAGGACCGTGATTGAGTACCCCTGACATAGGAAGATCCAGACTGTCGTTGCACCCCAGAACAACAGAGGTTAGGTAACAAGACTTGTGGTGTTCTAGCCATTACACAAAATATGAATACTTTTTGAAACCAAGGAATTCTTGCCACTTTTTATTATTTAAATGTTTATTTGTATTTCTTGTAAATTTGTACTCAATTTACATGAGCAAAAAAGCACTTACTATGCTAATATCTATCATTAAATGGTAACTTACTTATTTTTCGACTAGCCCACTCTTGCATGTTATAATGGAGGTAGTAGGTACATGGTCGCAATGTGAAAAAAAGAATTTAAACTTACCAAATACATTAGTTTTTTATTGAGTATTGATCCATGTCTTTAGATTACACACAATTTGCAAAGCAACATATCTGTGTTGTTTTAAGTAAGAAAAAAAGCATAAAGCAAAACATGTTTGTAAGATTCAGCCATTTTCAAAGGAGAACAGTGTGTTTCAATTTGCTGTGCGTCTTCCTTCATGGCAATCTTTCAGGGCCAGGGCAAGGATTCAGTTTGGAAAGTCATCAGCAAGTGGTGTTGTTGACATTATTGAATGTTGATGCCCCAGATGTGAATTGCTGACTCTGTTCAGTAGACAACTAAACAATCATAACTGAGAAATTCAACCTTATGATTGCTTACATTCTTTCACCATAAGGAAGTTTATTTTGTTATTTTGCATTATTACCTGGTTTGACTGGAATGATAATGCAGAAGTTTGCTTTGGTGCTAGTGAGAGAAAGGTTGAGCAAAGTATACTATGCAATGAAGTGATAAGAACTTGTGCATTATAGGCATACATTTAATTTTAATTAAGTCAGTGTTTAATACAGATGTTTTAGCAAAGGCAGAGTGGTAGGGCAGAGCTGATATTCTGGTTCTACATGAAGTTTGCACATTCTCCCTGTGTATTTATGGATTGATTGAGGATCAATAAGTGTCGTTGAGTTTACTCACCCAAAAACATTGTCCTCACTTGTTTTATTACCATGTCATGCTTTAAAAAAATTGCAAATCATTTGTAGCACTTCTGTTTCATCCTGGTAGAGCTCCATAACACACTCTGTCTTTTTCATTTTCTGAGCATTTTTTATTGTGGGTGTACACAACACACCATGGAAAGTGTGATGTGTAAGTGGCTTGGTTCTTTCAAAAATCTAAGGCTTGTAATCAGTTGAGTTCATATTTTTTGCTATTTGCACGAAGTACAATGAAACTCTTATGTATGATGCTCAGCAGCATGCTGCCACTTGGTGTGACTCTCGCTCCTTAGACTATGTAAAATAACAATACAGAATGTAACAGGGGAAAAATAGGCATCATTTAGGAAAAAACAATCATATGGTTTCTGCTAGCAAAACATATCTGCTGAAGAAACAGAACTGCAGAAGCAGAAGTCGTATAATAAGCACAAAATACCTTGCGAATTTGGTTCATAACTTCACCCACAATGCCTGCTGCAAGCAGACAAGTGGGTAAGAAACCTGTCTTTACCTCAGCAAAATCGCACCCCGAACCTGTGATCACATGTACTATTTCCAGTTGTTACAAGCCTGCCTCACAAACATGAAAGGCAGATTTTCTTAAATCGAAGCATTTGCTATTTCAAAGTGGACGCATTTTGGTAAATTTTAAGGCTTTTTTCACAATGGGACCCCGGTACCTATTAGCTCCATTATAAAATGATAGGTCAGGCTAGTTATTTTTTTAAATTTATAAATTCTGCTTCACTTTAGAATGCAGTTTAACATGTCAAATGAATGCATACCATGATAATGAAGAAATAACTTCAAAAATACCAAGCTCATTCTTTAAAAGTGGCTTTCTTGTTTGGCCTAGTGTGCCTTTGCCACACTGCTATACATATTCCTTAAAATGTATACTGTATAATCCATTGCATGCAACTAAATTATAAGGCACTTTTCAGCTATTATTTCTCTTGTGTTCTTTACTTCCACCTCACGACTGATTGCTTGAAAGTGGCTCAGAATTTTAATTTTACTAGGTCATTATGTCATTATTTTAAAATACTTTTGCTTCAAATTAATTTAAATCCATTTTTAAATGTGTAAAGAAAATAAGATTTTCCTCTGGTTAGGCATCAGGGACAATGATGGGAATAAAATAGCTTTGATTGAAAAAAGACACAGTGTTTAACACAGTTTCATTCAAAAGGTAATTATGATTTGACACAGTATTTGAATATATTCTCATTTGCTTTTTAGCAGTAAAATGTGCGTTGCTGGCAACCAATTATTTTACTCCCTGTAGTTAGTTTACTATTTCCATGAAGCCAAAGGCACATGATATTTTTGTGATACTTGTGCTCATGCCCATTACCAAACGGAGCAGAGCTTTTTTGCTTCCTACTTGTCTGGGCTGAGTGACTGGGGAAAACAATAAATGGAGTGTTGTGATAATATGTAGCCTGTCAAGTACTGCATTTTGAAACTTATTAACGTTAACATTTTGTAATCAATCTCAATGTTTTATCACCCCATTCCTTGGCTGGCAAAATGACAGCACTGCAGTGTTAAACATTCTAACAGGAAAGAAGATCTCCTCCAGTTTGTGTGCCAAATCTATTTCTATAAGAAAAAAAAAAGCGTCTGTTGTTCTAAAAAAGATGGTATGGGCAGGATTTGCTGTGGCAGTTTACGATAAACTGAAAACTAGTGAATGGCAGCAAGGCTGAGAGGAACAAGTTATTTATTTTTCATTTACTCAGTGTGACAGCAGGTCATTCATTCATTGGCAAATAAAATCTGCTCACACTGTACTCACTGGCCCACAGCTGTCAGGAGATAGATTTACAATGGATTCTTGTCTAGGAGACTCTAAAGTCAAACAAGAGAAAGTTCAAACAGCATTAAACGCCCAGAGAATACTTTACACTGTTCAAAGGGAGCTAAAGATAGATTACCAAACTGAATTACTGCATTTGTATTCTTCTTTGTTAATCTTTGTATGTATTTTAAGACATGGACGATAAAATGTGAAAATAAACTTAGGATGTCAATATGAAAATACAGAATATAAAACAAGAAAATCTTTGCTCAGTATAATATAGAGTGTATTTAAACAGTGTGGTGATTTAATAATGCTGTACAGTGTCTGCTCTTATGATATCAATAATTTTTATAGTGTTTCATAGTGTTCTGTTATAATAATAAAATTATCTCAGCTTCACTTGGTGGTCAGTCACTTAGATGCCCTGTATTTCTAGTTCCATATGTGTTCATGTGTGAATTAATGATCCCCATTAAATCATACACGGTTGAGTTGCAGACAAGTTAGCAATTTAGAAACAATAAACAAAGGCAGGATACGTACGGTTCCTTTACAACTTAACACATAATATTTGTTAACCAGTAACGGCGTGCTGCATTTGTAACGTGCAGTGAATACACTTGACTTGACCATACTCTGTGCCCCTACACATCCGCCGCATGGCCGCCCTGCTGCCCGCTGCCAAGAGTTGCAGAGTTTCCGCGTAGTATATCTGTACCAAATTTCAGACTACAAGTTATTTGATCTTTGACCTTTCTTCCTGAGGAGCTCTTCTTTTCTTCACCCTAGCGGCTCGCTTCTTCTCTTCTTTTGTTGGCATCTTTTCGCATTAAAACTGATTAAGTCAGTGTTTGTGTTGCAATTACTTAGTACGTTTTACTTCATATTTCATGTAAGCTGGCACTTAAGTCTTCAATCTGCCTCAAGAATGATTTAAGATATGAAGAGGTAGGGAAAGTGACAGCGAAGGTGGTAGGGATGAGAACGATGCCCGTATGCATGCACCACACGGCAATAGAATAAAATAAAAATAGGAATAACCTTGGAGGTCAATCATCACCCCGAAAATGGATAGTAGACGTCACATAGTATATGTGTACCAAATTTCATGTCAATAAGTCAAAACTTACAAACGGACAGCCACGGTACCGTATTATATAAGAAGATTAGGAAAATGATTAATTAGTCTTCATGATGAATTTCATGAATTTCTTTCCTGACTACCGTATATATTTGCATATAAGTCAGGTCTTGAAATCCGAAAAATCAATCATAAAATCAGACCCCGACTTATACGCCCGTTCAAAAATGCGACTCTTAATTTTTTTTTTTACACATTTTCTTGCCTCCTCCAATCTCGCACCAGTTTCTCAGATGCATCCAATTTTCTTTCAGCAGCGCAGTTACCAATTTCTTTTGCTACTTCAATGACATTTCATTTAAAACCAGCTTCATATTTTCTTTTGATCAAGCACTCCATCATAGATAAGGGATGCTCTTATGATAAAGGTGTGTGTCATATAGACTGTGTGGTCATATAGACACAATACATAGAAAAAAAGGGCACTGTGGTCCGTGGTTACTCTCTCAGGTGGGTGTTAGCATATCATAATCTCTTGGACCAATAGCGTGAGTTTTCTGCATTCAACTTATACGACCGACATTAAAAAATACCAGAAATCATATGATAAACTCAAGCCCCAACTTATCCTCAGGAGAACTTATCCACGAGCATATACGGTAAATACAATTACACAAAACGTTAGCCTTGTTTATTCTCTAAAAAGGGTGTACCTGGAGATAACAGCAGACAATGTACCTTGCATCTCAGCAGACTTGAAGATGAAGCCAACATTTCCTGAGGCTAGAAAATGCTACTTTGCAGTATAGGGATCAAATCTAAACAACAGTGTGAACCAAAGGTCACAAAGGTTTTTAAAGATAGATTTAAAAGTCAATAAAATGAAATTAATAAAAGATAAACATTCATAATGGTAAACATAATAAATTCCATATTCTATTCATGTTCATGTTGCTCCTTAAAGGTTGGGGCTCATCTCTTTTACATTTTGCCTGACTGATCTCAGTCTTTTAAAATCCTCCCCAAAACTCTTGCCACTAATTCAAACCCTCTCTGAAGGTGCAAATTGACATTCATGCGTGTATAAATTACATAATAGCATATAATCCTCCTATTTGTGTGTGTGTGTGCATTCCTCTCTTGCATCTTTTGCAATTTAGGATGGACGTGTGGGTTCTAAGAGTTGTTGATTGGATTGAAGAAAAGGTCTTACACAGTATGCACTTTTGTTTGTCACGTTAATTTTACTCAATAAACTTAGCAATCCCTAACTGATAATGAAACCATGACATTGTGTTATCATATAGTGTGTTGGTTTGGACATGTGCAGAGGAGAGATGCTGGGTATATTAGGAAAAGGATTGTTAAGGATAGAGCTGCCAGACAAGAGGAAAAAAGGAAGGCCTAAGAGAAGGTTTATGGATGTGGTGAAAGAGGACATGCAGGTGATGGGTGTAACAGATTAAGATGTAGAGGACAGGACGATATGGAAAATGATCTGCTGTGGCAACCCCTAATGGGAGCAGCTGAAAGAAGAAAAAGAAGAAGAAGAAGCTGTCTTATACATTGCTAACATCTGATAAGTTTCCTAGGAAGACAGTTTTCCACAATTTGTTTGGTCAAGACTTCTGATGCAGGTGTGCTGTTTTCATCTTTCTCTATCCTGATTGATTTTGAGGCAACTAAAATGAAATCCTGCCTTAAATGTATATGTATGATTCTGTTAGCATACACAATAGATTCAAAAATTATTCAGACTCCCTTACCTTTTCAACATTTTGCTGTTTCAGCTTTGTGCTAAAATTGTTTAAATTCAATTTTCTTTCTTCAGACAACAACCATTACCCATGAATTGCAAAGCAAAAAGTGGGTTTTAGATATTTTTGCCAATTGGTTAAAGATAAAAAATTGAGATATCACATTGACATCAGAATACAGAAACTTTACTCAGTAATTAGTTAAAGCGCCTTTGGCAGCGATTACAGACAGTAGTCTTCTCTAGTATCATACAACAAACACCTCACACCGAATTTAAGGATTTTCTGCCGTTCTTTTCTGCAGATTCTGTCAGGCTGGATGGAGAGCATCAGTGAACAGCTGTTTTCAAGTCTCTTCAGAGATGTTTGATTAGGTTCAAGTCTGGGCTCTGGCTGGGCAATTCAAGGATATTCCCAGAGTTGTCTCTAAGCTACTTCTTCATTGTCTTTGTTTTGTGCTTAGGATCACTGTCCTTTTGGATTGACCCCAGTCTGAAGTCACGGCAGCTGGTGTTCATTAGGAATATCTTTGTACTTTTCTTCCTTCAGATTTCCTTCATCCCCAGATTTGTATCCTAGTCCCCACTGCTGAAAATCAATGAACACAGTATAATGCTGCCATCACTATGCTTCACTGTAGTAATGGTAGTGCACAGGTGATGAGCTGTGCATGGTTCCTTCCAAATATGATGCTAATCATAATTTCATTAAACAAAGGAATCTTGTTTTTCATGGTCTAAGAGTCCATTAGAGGCCTTTTGCATACCACTGAGAGGGATTCCACATGCTTTTTAATGAAGAGAGGCGTCTGTCTGGCAGTGGTGGTTGTCCTTGTGCAAGTTTCTGTCATCTCTACATAGATTCTCTGGAGATGGAGTAACCATTGGGTTCTTGATCATCTCTCTTACCACAGCCCTTCTCCTTCGACTGCTCAATTAGCCAGGTGGCCAGCTCTACAAAGAACCGTGGTTGTTCCAAACTTCTTCCATTTAAGAATTATGAAGGCAACAGCGCTGTCAGAAGCCTTCAATGCTGCAAGATTTTTTGTAGCCTTCACCAGACCTGTGCCTTAACACAATGCTGTCTCTAAGCGGTGCAGGGAATTCCGTTGAACTCATGGCTTGGTTTTTACTGTGATCCACTCTGCCAAGTGCAGGACCTTCTGTAGACAGGTGTGCTCCTTGGCTAATTATGTCCTGTCTATTGAAGTGACCACAGTTGTACTCCAAACAAGGTGCAGAAACATCTCAACAGTAATCAGTAGAATGGGATGCAAATTCTTAGCAAAAGATTTATTTTTAATAATAGTGCAGCAATTTCTAAAATCGTGTTTTGGCTTTGTCATTTTGTGTTTGCGTGAAGTGGAGGAAATATTTTTTTATTAAAAAAAAATTAAAAATGACATCTTGTATCTCGATAACGCTACAAGTAAAGCAAAATGCTGCCTTATATGTTGCTGTCCAGAATGAACAGGAGAATGCAGATTTCCTTTTTTTGCTTTGGGCACATAGCAATTTGTTTATCCAGCATGTGCACATTTAATGTCAGACCCACAAATGAAATTTACCAGGGAGGTTAAATGGTCATCCCAATGAAAAATCATAAATACAATTTAATATTTTCCTGATATGTTTACTTGAGTAAAATTACTTTCTGCTATCAGTACATCATTACTGGCATGCAGTTTTATTTTATATCACTCAACAGTGAAAATGAGCATTTCTGTTTAATTCAAAATCTTTCTGTTAGCAGACATAATTGAAAACATGCTTCTTTGAAATGCATTGGTTGATTGTAATAAGAATGCTGGGATTTTATTAATTTGAAGAATTACACAATGGACAAAATGCATGTACTAAATAGACCAACATTATTATATGAAATTTAATTCATTCTTTTTATTTTCATTGTTTACTTGTACAAAATAAGGTGAATAGAATAATCATTATAATATGCATATGCTTCATTTTCTCCTTTTAATTTAATTATCATCCAAGTTGAATGGGCCAGTTTTAAGCTGCAGAAATTGATGGTTTGGTCTTACAGTAGGTTACGTGAATTCAGATGCTGTTGTTTTCAAATAGTTTAGCCTTTAAAAGCCCAAAACTCTTTTCTTGTATTGATTTTTCTCCAGAGGTTACTGATCATAACTTTAAAACAATTCACTCTTTTCTGTGCTTTGCAGAAGTTACCTTGGCAGTAAAAAAATCATAAAAAATAGAATGGCTTAGTATAAGGGCTGATCCCAAGACAAACACTTTACAGCTCAAGTAAAAGCTACTTACGCCCTTCTTTCCAAATACAAAAATAGGAAAAGACAGGTAAAATATTTTAGTGTCCCTCTGAGCAAAAAAAAAGAACTGCAAAAAATTCGTTTATTGAATATTCTTTATTTATTGCGGTTTTCTTTGAGCTCTGAATTTATCCTAATAGAGTGTGTCTCTTCATCTTTCTTTTATTGTAGAAACATGTTTTATTTTTTAAATAATTGGAAACATTCACAAAAATAATTTGCATATTGGCACAGAAGTACTGTATTTTGCTATTTATTCAATTCAGTTTAAATGAACAACAATAACATTTAGTTATATACTACATTTTAATTCAAAAGTGTAGCTTACTGTACTTTGCAAAAAGTAAAACAAGAATGATAATTATGATAAAGATAAATAAATTTAAGTAAAACAGGAAGCGTCTGTAATGAAATTAAGTGTAAAGTTCTATTCAAATAGGATTTGCTTTACACCAGGAAATGTAAAGTAACTTTTACCAGAGCACCTCTGCAATTTGGTTCTGTCCAAATTGTTTATGTCACTAACTTTTTACAGACGGTGCATTCATATCTCTTAAAATATTACAGAGCCTTTTACCATCTATAAAAAGCCAGAAAAAAATGACCTCAGGTTAAACTGGTCCCGTGTTAATCGATGTGCCAGTAAAATTCTTCCATATCTTGTGAAAACGGCATTTTCCTCAAGATTGTAGAGGTTTTCTTGGCTTCGCTTTATTTGCTGTGCTTAATGCAATCCCTGTGCTTTCATTTCAGGAATTCAATATGTTCTTAAAAAGACTCCTTGACAGAAGCACATTTCTCATACAACTCCGTAAACATGCCCTCCCATACCGAATGGCACACAGTTCCAGCCCTGCTCCAGTTATGGCACTTCCTTACCCCGGAGGCTTTTATAATTTTGTTTTTTGTTGCTGTTGTTGTGGGGCAGAGCAGTAGTTACTTGGCTACAACGTTTCAGCTGTTTTGAGGTTATGACATTGCTTAACCACACTGTAGAAGGCATGCCTATCTCTGTAATTTTTTTAGACATACCCCATGCAAAACCATGGTAAAAATTAGCAACATTGTGTGGTAACAGTGACGTACAGACATTTGTCCTGAAAGCTTATCCCGTCCAAATTTCTAAGTTAAATTAACTTAAGTTTCTTCTATAGTTGTAATGGCAAAATTCAGTTTGATAAGATATGGTATGCTCATATGGCCAGGTAGGAGAGGAATACAAAAAATCCAGCTTATGGGATTCTAGAGAAAATGAACCTCTAGAGTGATATGTAATATGCATTCAGCACCAGGTCACTCCAAGGTGATCTCCTCTTCATACTGTCACGCAAGGGTCACAAAGTTGCACAGATACACTCAGGGATTTCCAGAGACAGAAACTAATCCAGAACTTGTGCATGAATGTGTGGTTCACACTGCGATTGGGTATTCTTTTCAAAGATTGTCCAACATCTGACAAGGTATGATGTACATTTTGGTGAAGCAGGGACTACTAATGTCATTAGAATAACCTGTGCGAATAAAAGCTATGAAGTATCAAGGGATTATCAGGGATCTAACAATGGGTTCTATCAGCAGCTTTTCTATATTATCTCCAGTACTAGGGTGTTGTACCGTGTCAGCCATTATGGATGTAGTGAGAAGTCAAGTAAAATTACACATTTTATTGGCTAACTACAAAGATTACATCTTGCATGAAGAAGAGGCCTGAGCTGCCTCGAAAGCTTGTAATCTTGTAATATTGTACAATATTGTAATATTGTAATCTTTTTAGTTAGCCAATAAAAGTTGTCATTTTGCTTGAATTCTCACTATATTATCTCCAAAATTTGAAAAAACAGCAAAACAAAAGGTGAAAGATGCAATTCTAATAAGGAGTAACTATTTCAATTATCTTAAAGCCATTTTTGTTTCTATTAATTCCATACTTAGATAAGATTTTCCTGGAAGTTGTGCCTTCTTTCAATGAAGCATCAAAATTTCTGACCTACTGGTTAAGGCCACTCCACATCACAAGGTGAATGTACTAATGCACAGTGTATATTTTGCAAGTGATGTTTTACAATAAAGAGTAATGATAAGGGAATTTCAATGCCTTTTCATATGCTTTGAAGTGAAAATATTTAAAGTAATCCATAAGATAAATTAATGCAGTGTTTCCAAAAATGTGTGATGAGGATGGACATTTTAACCTTCCTCTTATGTTAGCTTTCTGTTACTATCTCTTATGTTAACGGGTCGGTTTTGACCCGTGTCTTTAATCAGCCATATTACCCTCAAAACAATTATTTATCATCCAATTTTTTTCCTTACCTCTTGGTTACTTTGTTACGCTTCCTTGTCCATTAAAAGAATTTTTTAAATATTTTTGCTGTGACCTCATGAGCTTTTACTTTAACAGCATACCTCTCGTTTTCAATTTTAAAAAAATGATTAAATGAACCTCAAGAGAATTATTTAAATAAATAAAAGGTTGTTATGTTACCTGGCTATTACTGAGGGGTATTAGAACACATCTCTTAAATAAATTTGTTATATATATTTTTTATTATAATATTAATTACTATAGTAACATCTATGGTGTTATGGGTCATATATGACCCATATATATTTATTTCAAAGAAAAAGGCAAAAAAGTATTTTCAAAAATAACTTTAATATAAATGGAAAGCTAAACAAGTAAATCTCAAAATGTGGATTTGCAAGGTCAAACAAACAACGAACAATCAAGCAAATCAAACCAATAGAAATGAGGCACTAGTTCCAAAAAACGTCTTTGTGTGCAAGAACATGCATGTGTGGCAAAAAGTGACACTTTTAGTGTGTTCTTTGCAAATATATTTTTTTGCAGTAGAAGCAGAGTAAGTTTGTCTTTCTGTCTTTATTGCTAGGGCAGATCTGACACCTCTTTCTTTTAGAATCAGGAGGCCTCAGTGGGGTTGTGGCTGTGGCTGTGTAGGTTGATGTTGAGGCAGTGCTGGCCGAAGAGGATGCTGGCACTGATGCTCTTTGTTTTGCTGATGGTGTGGAAGGAGTGCTACGTGAGCTCTGCAGCTGTCTGACCAAGGCTGCAGCGGCTGGGTCCCGGGGCACCCGTTCCCTTTGCTCAATGTGTGCCTTGACAAGAGAACTTCCTAACTCCTCAAGAAACATTCTCCGCTTGTTTTTTCTGGTTGAGTTCCACCCTAGGTGAATGTGGGTCCACAACAGAAATGCATTGTATGCAGCCACATCTAGAATGTTATAACACACAACCATTGGCCATCTCCTGGTCATTCTCTGGCAAGTGTAAGTGGCAGTCAGCTTGTCCAGGTTGTCCACTCCACCTTTGTTTTTATTATAGTCCAAGATAATTATGGGCTTTTTGTCACTTGCTGATGACACAGCTACATCTTTGTGAAAAGTGGACATAAGTATCACACTCCGGTGTTTTTTTGGACAATATGAAACAACCGTGGTGGTGTCTGTAAAAGCAAATTTTGAAGAAAGTGGAGCCCTGTCCTTCACCTGCAAAATTTCGGCAGGCAGCTCAGGTTTATTTTTTTTTTACTGTGCCCACCATGGTAACTTTCCACCTGAGAAGTTCTTGTCTAAGGTCATAGCTGGTAAAGAAATTGTCACATGTGATATTGTGACCCCACAGTCCAGTAGTCATATTGAGGACTACATGTTTTCCTTGATTTTTCTCAGGAATGCCACTTGCATGTTTGCCTGTGTAAATCTGCAGATTCCATGCATAGTTGGTTTTTGCATCACAGGCTGCCCAAATTTTTATGCCGTATTTCCCTGGCTTACTAGGCATGTACTGCCGGAAAGGGCATTTTCCACGGAAAGGGACAAAACGTTCATCTGCTGTTACCTCTGGCCCTGGGTTGAACATCAGTGGAAGGAGCTGCATCCACCTTTCCCAGACATCCCTGATGGGAGCAAGCTTGTCAGATTTTTCTCTGTTGTCAAATCTAAGGACTCTTGATATCATTCGAAATGACTGAAGTGACATTGTTGCCCGGAAAATATTTCTGCCTGTCGACGCATCCCAGAGACTATCAGTGGCCTCATTGCTGGATTTGTAAACACCAGCAAGAAGAAGAACACCAATATAAGCATCTAGGTATTCCTCATCAATGTCATTCCACATGTCGCCATGAACCTTTTTTCCTTCAAGGTTTGTCATAGCAATCATGACTTTCTTTAGTGACAATGGCATAAACAGATCAAAACATGTCTTCATGTCACTTACTCTCGTCACAGCAAACCTTGTGATTCCAGGGGTCATTTTGATGACATTTGCAGCAGCTGCCCTGCCATGTAAGTCAGGAGGTACTGAGCTCCAACAGATGTTACCACTTTTGGATTTGAACATTTCAGCAGGAGTGAGTGCAGCTTCAGCATCGGTGACCTCCTCATCAGACTAATCAGATGTGTCTGTGCCTTCTGGTAGATACTCTACAATGTCTTCCTCCTCGGAAACCTGCTCATCTGTATCACTATGCTGTTCTGTGTCCTCTGCCTCATTTTCAGAAAAGATATGATCCAGAGATTGGCTTACTGTAAATCTTCTTCTCATTTTTGACTGCTGCAAACAGGAGATGTGCACTCTGCAAGTCACCAACGCTAAACTAAATTTGTCTTATGCAAGCCTTACATGAATGAACATGTCTGTCTTTGTTTGTTTGTTTTGTTTGTTCAGGTAAGGAGACACACGGGCAAAGAGAGAAGCCCCTCAAAGTGTGTTTATGATTTTTGTTTTGACCTTAACTATTGTTTTATAACCTTAAATTATAACTGGGTCAAAACTGACCCTACCAACACAAAGGTAATACTTTTCACCAGAGCATTTTATAATTTAGTACAATTGTTTTTTTTTTTGTTTTATTTTAATTAAATACAGATTCCTGACAAAGTCAAAAAGCCTTGATGCAATAAACAAAATTAGGTAGTAGTTTTATGCATTTAAAAAGTAAAACGGGTCGGTGCTGACCCTAACACAAGAGGTGTTGTGTTTGCAATTGTGTTTTACAAAGTGAAAAAATAAACATTTTTTCCTCTGTGCTGTACGCCTTTAAAAATGTTGTTAGTGCATAGTAGCAGTTATCAATTACTGTTAATGAGCAATCAGACGCTTTGCTGATTGTGCAGGAGATAAACACAGGGCCACAACAGAACTAGGAAAACTTAGTCCTGATAACCTTTCATTGTTCTCTAACAACACTTAGACCTGAGGATCATCCCTTGGTAGTACAGCATTATCAAGTCTGGTTTTGATTCGGTGCTAATATCTCAGGTACATTGAAACTGACATGCTAGACTTACTAGGCCAAAAACCTGCCCATCCTCCATTCAGCATTTTGCAGTAGATAAAGGTAAATAAAAGTCATTTATTATTATTATTATTATGATACACCATCCTAGAATATTTGGTGCAGCAGACATGAATAGTTGTAGCATCCAATATCGAAGACAGCTGCAGAATGCTTTGAGCAGGTGGGCAAGTGCTGAAGAGCTGCACCACTGGATACATTTGAGGGAGATCTTATGTAGCTTTATTACAGTTTAGTCTTACAAAAAACATCTCAACCTATGAGTTCAAGATGCTATACAATTATTACACATTTACAAAAAAATATAAAGAAACACCATGCAGTATATTCACAAATATGCATGTATGCATCTACATAGTGGCCTTAAGTCCAAACTGCAACTGTCCTAAGTCAGCTACTGTGTGAAAAGGAAAATTTCATATTCAACTGGTGATTTGTAGAAATAAAAACTGGCAGCGTCCATGAACAAGACACACAAAATGGTGACACAATGATTCACAAAAATAATGGTTAAATAGATGACAATTGTGAAAAATAAATTATTCCAAATGAAATAAACATTTTTCTAACAAATTTCTAACAGTGGTGATTGACACAGAATACAATAAACAGAATCAGGAATGTAAATGTAGTGCCAGTGCCAAAGGAGAGAATGGATTGTTTTGCTCTTCACGTGGCTCTTTAGGTGGCTCGTTATCCTTAAAAGGACTGCCTGGAGTTGCAGCACTAGTTGAAATTCTGCTTGCGCTCTTGCAGGCTTGCCGTTTTTATAGGTTCCCAGCTGCTAGTGATGTAATGCCATGTAATACTGTGGGTGACTCATCCCAGGCTGATGCAGCCTGTCAGTGCCGCTACATAGTCCTCTCTTCAAAATCGCTGTCCCCAGCAACCACGTTCAACTTCTTGAAATGGTGCACAACTTTTCAAAATGTCGTCATTTTTTCTGTGATCGTGTGGCCAGTGACAAAAGTGTATCAGCAGGGGTCTTGAGCGCTTTGCCGTTAGGTGTTGAAGCAGGGATACAGTGTACTTCTTTGTGATGAGCCTCCTTGTGTGAAGCTGCAGATGTTACCGTCTCTTGGCTGTTTTCCTTCACAAAAACTGACAGTGCAAACATTGTTGCAGGTGTAGATCTGAACATTGAGGAGTCTTTCCCTCCATTGCTGCTCTGCAAACACCTCTGTTGACTGACCTATCCTTTGCAGAGTTCTTTACATGGCTCACCTGGGGGTCAGCGACAATTCGATCTGACACAACTTTTCCAGCTCCAGAAGTTAAAAGCTCCACCAGCATCCATGCACCCAGGTCAACGGACCTTAACAGATTGAGAAGCGATGGTGCTGCTGCATAGGTAGCGGTCTCTCAGCTGTCCACCTTCCTGTACTGATACAGGAATCCAAATCAAATTATGTGATATCATCTACTGTTAAATTCTGCTGTGTACTTGTAATATTTTTATTTTTATACTGTATTGAGGATTAGTTATGTTTTGTTCTGTGTATTGTATTGTATCGACCCCCTTCTTTTTGACACCCACTGCATGCCCAACCTACCTGAAAAGGGGTCTCTCTTTGAACTGCCTTTCCCAATCCCAAGGTTTCTTCCATTTTCTTTCCCTACAAGGGTTTTTTTGGGAATTTTTCCTTGTCTTCTTAGAGAGTCAATACTGGGGAGCTGTCAAAAGGCAGGGTCTGATAAAACCCATTGCGGCATTTCTTGTGTGTTTTTGGGATATACAAAAATAAATTGTATTGTATTGTTTTGTCCCCGTTACCCTGTGTTCGGATTCAGCTGGTTGGAAAATGGATGGATGGATTGTTTTGTATTGATACAGCAAATGGCCTTCCAGATCCTGGATCTCAACTTTGAGACTCTCCAACTGCTCTTCAGAAAAGCCAAGCAAGTCAGCTGCAGGTCTCTATGAAACTCAGCACTTACTAAATTGGATGGTAGGTCTTCTTTAAACCCTGTTTCTGACACCAATGTAGTGCCAGCGATGACTGCCAGAATGGGTATTTTGCTCTTTACATGGCTTTTTTAGGTGACTTGCTATCCTAAAAAGGACTGCTGTTGCCACAATAGATGTAATTCTGTTTGCAACATTACAGCCTTGGTGCTGGTGACTGGCTGATGCATCTTGTTAGTGACGTTACAATACTTAGTCAGAAACTGAACCATACAGTATCAGGTAAGATCATGGTCTAAAGAAAAAATAAATATCAAGGGATTTAAATTGTGACTAGCTATCTACCTTTCTACTATCTTCTGAGAATCGTTTTCCTATTTACGTGTCTTTTTCTTCATTTTATGGGTTTTTTTTCATTTCAGATTAAATGTCTTATCTCTTTAGTTTTGGGCAAATATGCAGACTCTCATGTCCCTCTTTCATATCCATCAGTGAAAGCAGACAGAAGTTAACATTTAACGATTGTCTCTTAGCAATCAGAAATTGTGCTGTTTCTAAAATATGCATGAACCCAACATTCAAGATGTGCATGTAGTGGTTTAAGCTTTTATTAAAATTTAATTCCTAGCAAGGGTGTTTTCCGCGTGGTGACTAGAGCTTTCATTTGGTGTTTCAATTTCCTCTCATAGTTCAAGGATATTAATTAGCTGACACCATGAAAGCACATACTGTATCAGTGTCTGCAAACTGTGGTGCAGTGGTATTGTTCCTACATAGTATCTACTGCCACTGATGTTCTGTAACACAGGTAGAAAAGGCTATGTAGTATGTAGTTATTCTTCAACCCAAGTTCATTTTTATAAACACACTGCCCTAATTAATGCCATGATTTAAAATTTCTAATGACATATCAAATTATGAACATGTAACGAAAAATGTGTTATTAATGGTGTAGTTTGGACTTTCCAAGCTGCAGATTTTACCACAGGGACAACATAATATCTGGGAGATGCTGCAGCACGTCATTCCTTGAAAAGTATCTTTTATAATGAATCCAGCAGGTGTACATCAGGTTCATTTATTTTGAAGACTGCAATTTGTTCTGCAATTAAATTTGGACAACCTTTCTGCACTCTCAGAATTCAAATGTGCAACATGTGATTACGCAGATAGTCAACAGGAGCAGCTCTGCAATGTTTGGATGGCTAATTGGTGAAACTGATCTAACCATTTTCTTGGATGGAAAAGCTGTAGCGGACGTGTCATGAAATGAGCACAAAATTTAATTGCAATCTATTTGAAGATAAACACAGATTGTCAGGTAAGGAATTAGTGAATGCTCTTATCAATCCAAAACAGATGACCTTGTTCTGAAGACAAGCTTTTAAGTGTCGGAGAAGAAACACTGAAAATATGACACTGATTGTTGTATTTTCCATTTGCATTACAAGTAGGTGATATAGTATTTTCTTAGAGGTTTGTAAGATAGTATAAGGAGTCAACTGTTTGTGATTAAATATCCTAGGAATGCTAAGAAGAATATGAAATATTCAAGAAAAATAGGTGTGACACTGTTCTAGGAAACAGGCCTCCTTACATACATGTAGATGTGAAGCCGTTCAAAACGTGATGAAAAACTATAAATTAATTTAATCAATGCTTAATGCATTTTAATATAGTTATCATTTCAGTTTTACTGTTAATGTGCGACACCAAAGAAGATTTTGTTCATTTTTAATACCTAATGTGACTGTGGAGGGAGCAGGGAATGTGTCTTCTTTGTGTAATAATACCAGGAGACTCAGATGGCTGAGGAAAACACACAGTGGGGAAGAAGGGAGAGACAAACAGTAAAAATGACAATAAACACAGTTGTTCTTTTATAGACATGTATTTGCCCTCTCTGTTTCAGCAGTGTGGCTTTCCCTCTTCCCCACATCCAAAGTACTACTCAAGAGTCTTCTCCCTACATTTCCTCTCTGTAAATCCTAATGTTATTCTGAACTTTCTTCCCAACTGTAAATTTAATAGGCCCCTGCCTTGAAGTGGCTTTTCTCTCATGGCACACTTACCCGGGCTAGATCTATCTATCTATCTATCTATCTATCTATCTATCTATCTATCTATCTATCTATCTATCTATCTATCTATCTATCTATCTATCTATCTATCTATCTATCTATCTATCTATCTATCTAGCCCGGGTAAGTGTGCCATGAGAGACCTACAAGGTTACAAGATCCACAATACCTTTCAGGGTCAAGGAGTGCTTTTTTGGTCACAGGTACACAAGGCTGAAATGCTGCCCAGCAGCTCCCAGGTTTACTTCATTCCTTACTTGTCTAGAGCCTTTGAAGAGCAACATCTCCAAATAAGTCCAACAAGGTCTGACCTCAAAATGGGGATGCAGTGTTGTCAGTTCCACTCTGAGAATTTAGATTGCTGTCTACTGGGTAAGGGTGAAATTATTGGGATCCAACCTGTCTTTAATGACTTTACCCATGCAATGACAACAATGTCTCCATTTTTCATTTTGTTCTTCTGACAAACCTCCTTCCTCTCTCGCTCACTGTCTCTCACAGACTCATAGACCCTTATGGTAAATATTACCACATTTCTCCTGGGGCACCATTTTCTCTTGAGTTCCCAAGAGAATTTCTCCAGGGCACTTCATAGCTATACAGATCTCTATAGTGCCTTGTGACATTTTGTTTTACTACAGAGACCTTTATGTTTCCATTTTGGGGTTTCCTGCTTTTCCTTGGTTCTGGTGGGCCCATTCGAAACTGGTGGTAATGTGATTTAATTATGATTAAAATTTTTCTGTGCTTAGCTATAAGGTACTTAGGTGTTAAACATCAAGGAATTCAAACTAAAAGTGTGTTTGAGGATTTAAAGTCATTTTCTAGTATAAAAAAGTTGGTACCGTTTTATTTATTTAATTTTACCGTGATGCCATTTTGTTTTCATGGATGTTGCTATTTTGAAGTCCAATAGGCATGGCCGGGGTGGGTGGCCCCTAGAAATCGTGTCAGAGGATGACATCAACAGATGGTTTATATATGGGATTCTCACTGTCCAAGTTTGTGGATATATAGGAGAATACTCTCTGAAACTTTTCCAGACAAATTTCTCTTAAATGACATAATACTTTGTTAACTTCTATTGAATTTTTAAACTCCCATATTGGCTTCACGATTCCTGGTTTTGATCTTTGCTGTGTTTGGGACTTTGTTCTCATTTCCTGATCCTTCTTCTGTACACCACCTTTGGTGTCAGAACAGGTGTAAGTTGCAATCCTGCTCACTTAAACAGTTTGGGTCTCAAATGCATTTAGCTTAAAACTGCCACAGAATGTAGTAACAAAAGTAAAGTGTTGAGGTCCATAGTAAAGGCCTGTTTAATTGAAAATTAAAAAAAATTTTAATTCAAAAACTATTGATCCAGAAAGAATGGTATGTAGTATATATAAAAATTTTACACTACTTTATTTTCATTTCATCTTCAACCTTGTAGCAGTGCCAAGGTGGAGATAAAAGTTCCAAGCATTCAGAAGACTTGCACTGCAGCTGATGGGAGGATGTCTTAACAGTGAGCCGAGCACATAGTTTAAATCGGAAGACCACTGCTGCCTAGTTTTTTTTTTCAACTGCCTTGAATGAAAAACAAATTTTAGTGTCATTTTCTGGAACTGTCTGAGAAGAAAAACTTATCTGTTTTGCTCGACACTACCTGCTGTATTTCACATACCCTACAAAGTGAGATTCTGTCATGGAACAAGGACAATGGCAGTGCAGTGAGTGTTGTTTAAGTGTGCAAATGGCAGTTTCATTGTACTGTGTATATGTGACAATAAATCTGAAATTAACTGGGCATAACTACATATTTTGAGAAAGCAAATATACAAAAAAGCACTATTGTCCACCTGAATAACATTACTATTGTTGCAATACCATTCAGCACTCAGCATTACGAGCTTTATGTGGTACCACTAATGGCGCACGAATACACATGACTTGAGCATTCATAGTCTTCATCCGCTTTCTCTGTACGTTTAGCATTCGTTTGCTCAGAGGTTGATGCTCTTGCTGCTTCCTGAGCAGCTCTTCTTTTCTCCACCTTAGCGGCCTGCTTCTTCTCTTCTTTCGTCTGAATCTTTTCGCGTTAAACCTAATTAAGTCCGTGTTTGTGTTGCAATTAGTTAGTACATTTTCCTTAATTTTTCACTTAAGCTGCCACTTCAAGTCTTCAATCTGCCTCATGAATGACTTAAGATATGAAGAGGAAGGGGAAGTGACGGAGAAGGTGGTAGGGATGAGAATGGCACCCGTATGCATGCGCCGCACGGTCACCCTGCTGGCCACTGCCGAGAGTTGATTCTATAATAAAATAAAATAAAACTAAAAAGAGGAATAACCTTGGAGGTCAATCATCACCCCAAAAGCGAATAGTAGACATCACGTAGTATATTTGTACCAAATTTCAGGTCAATAGGTTCAAACGGTTTGCGAGCTACAGGTGATTTAAAATCCTGGACAGACAAACGAACAGCCACGGTAGCGCATCATATATAAAGATAACAATATATTCCGGAAATGGAAAAGAAGGCAAATTATGCAACTGACCTAAGCTATGATGAAAACTCAATGAAGAGTAGTTTTTTTTATAGCACATGCAGAGTCGCTCATATTCAGAGGATGAAAACTAAAAGAATGATGGGGATGACGAGTTTGAGTGAATAAAGTAATTAGTAACTTTTACTGTTTCTTATTGGCAGGCGTTTATTGTAATGCATTTAATGAGGAAGGTGTTCTCATTTTAGGATTTGATGCCAAAACAGAGTCATGATTTAAAGAAATTTTAAATTGAACTTTGAATGAATTACCTTTGAATAATTTTTATAATATTAGTGAATATTGTCACTAGTGTTTTCTCCTGTAGTCCTGTAGTAGTCATTATGAAGCAACCCTATGGCCTCTCTTACTGCAGATGTCTTCACTGGTCCATTATTTTGTGTGTTAAAGCCTTTCCATTTTACAAATGTTAAATTTATTAAATAAAAAGAAAATGGCATTTAAATGAAATATTGCTGTCATCACTGAATATGTGTACTTACGAAATATCAGTTCTATTCCTAATCATTTTGATTAAAATTCAGAAAAACAAGAAAGAACAATACCATGCAAACAGTGGGTGATTTGTTATCTAGCAATGTGTAGAACTACCATTTCCGTTGAGTAGATTTTGTAGTTTACCATCTCTTGATCAAAGTTTTCTGCAAGTTTTCAAGGTTATATTTAGCTGTATGCTTTGTGTTTTTCTTCGTCTTTTCAGCTGAGTAAGCAAATGAATTATTTTCTATCCATGTTTTAAAGGACAGGCTTAAAGACAGATGTTTTCTTTCAGCTTGGTTCATTTTCTGATTGTAGATGCCACTAATGCTTCTGCTTAGGACTGAGTGTGCAATGCTGTTTGGATTGTGCCCCAGGTTTACGGGCGCCATCTGGTTGCTTTACTTTAATTGTAGTTTGTGTTGCCAGCAGTTACTTTATGTTCTGTAAGATCTATTTTGTTTGTTTTGAATTGGACCTAAGGGTCTCTAAAGCTGGATTGGATATTAAACTTGTAATTTTAACGAAAAGATAGATTCATTAGACAGATATTTCCAGTTGTTTTATTCTATACACTGCACATTCTAGTAGATAATATAATTTAACAGAGTGATTTATAGGAAAGCAAAGGCAATTTGACTGTAAACCTTTTAGAACAATAAAAGGTTGCAATAGGTTTATACATCAGGTCTCAGTTTAAGCAAAATAAAAAGAAACATTGATGAAAGAAAGTGGTTATTTGCAACAAGGCGATGCTCATAAATCTTATTTCACTTGATTTATAGAAAAAAAAGGATAAGACGAAGACTGCTGAAAGTCACTTGCTTCAGAAATTCCTTGAAAACTGGGGAGCAAGAAAACAAGCTAGAAACTTTCTGACCTATAGCCTCTACTGTCTCTTCTGTTTAAGTATGGAGTATATGCTGCACAATCTACAAGAGACCTTCACCAATCTGATTTGTCTTTAGTTGACAGTATTTACAGTTGATTCAGGCACCAATATGAGAGAAACAATAAAGTGAAGGCATTAGAAATGAAGTACTGGGCAGGAAAATGTGAAATATCAGTGAGCAAAGTTTTTAAGGTACTGAGGATATGACCTTATCAAACAGACAGATATAGTGAAGGATGCTGATTGATCAGTACAGGGTGTGCAGGGTGCTTTATGTTTGAAAAGAGGGCAGTTTTTTTAAGCAAAAGAGGAATTAAATACTTTTGAAAGTTGGCTTTGCTATTTGATGCTGTTATGGAATTGTAAAGGTAGACCTCAAGAAAAAAGTTCTGGATTAAATTACTAAATAGTGCAGCTCCACATATTTATTTAAGATCTTTGTAAATGTCTTCTTCTTCTTCTGCTTTCACTGTTCCCATTTAAGGGTTGCCACAGCGGATCTTCTGTCTGCCTTCATGTCCTCCCTTACCATATCCATAAACCTCCTCTTTGGCCTTCCTCTTTTCCTCTTGCCTGGTGGCTCATCCTCAGCATTCGTTTCCCAATATACAACAATGTGATGTTGTGATTGTCTGTGATTAATCACAATTAAAAATTTTAATCGCTGCCCAGCACTCATTTTTACATAATCTTATCCCATCTGATGTTGCTCCAAATAATGCTGTTACAAGATTGGGAACAATTGTGAGTCCAGCACTATCTAACAAATAAGCATATATTCCCCCTCTTTCTTAACAAACTTCTCTAATTACAAAATGACAGGTAGCATCAAATATAAGGTAGATGCAGGGAAGAATGTTAACTTTGTACAATTCAGAGTTGAGAAAGAACTTTAAAAGATAGCTAGCAAAGTTATATTTTCCCCAAGTGCCACTGGTGAAAATTTCACAAAAAATCGTGGGAACAGCTCTCGGAGCATTACAAACATTCTTGTTTTTTCCATTTCTTTTTTTCTCCTTTGTGTTGCTGCAGCGGTTTTTGTGCCAGAATAATGCTAAAATTTTCATAAAAACTTCATTAAAGCGAATGAAGAATTCACTGCCCTCCCCGAAATTAAAATCATTCAGAGGAGAAGACTTTCTCATTCAAATTGACATCTGAGACGTATCATTAGATGGGCCCATTAGGCATTCAGCTCCATTGACTATGATTAATAGAAATATGTAGATTAAAGAAGACTTATTATTAAATACAGGATTGTTTGTGGTTTCTTCAAAGTAAGTTCACTGACAGATGAGCTGACATAAATTGGCGTTATTTGTGAGATGTGAAACAGTGGAAACAAAAAAAAAAAAAAAGCATAAGCCGGGTGCTTACATTCAGTGGCAGGTATAATTGGGAAAAGTCAATTTCCCTGACCAGCGATAGCTAATTTGATCTGCAGACACGAAGTAAATTCTTTGATTCAATTAAATACTTTCAGCACTGAATTTACAACATCTAATTGTTGATCAGACATGAATCTTTGAAGGAGAAAACCTTTGGCATCTTTCATTAAGTTCTGAGTGCATTGTTCTTTTACTACATTATACCTCCTTAAAAAAAACAAAAAAACAATGCATCCATTTTAATAACCACAGCCCCTTGGTTAAGGCATCCAGAGCTTATTTTTAAAATAAGTGGGTACAAGGCATAAAATAACCTCAAATGACATGAACAAAGCACCAAGACACAAAGTCTAGAATAATTTGTTTTCTCTGTTCTATTTCAAAGAAGTCTTTACTGTTTCCTATCTTTAATTAATTTCTTCTTTGAATTTAAGCCCATTATATATGGCATTATTTTTTGACAGTAAAAGTGTGTAAGTGTGAAATGGTAAAAATAAAATGTCTGACAAATGAAAATTAGGAAAGTTAAAGTCAATGGTGCATTGAAATTCAGTTTCAGTTTTGAAATGAGGGAATGAAGACAGATATCATAATTTCTACCTACCTTGCAAATAGCTTTTGTTCTAGTAATTGCGCTTTTGCACTGTGTGGACTTCAACTCACTTAGAAGTTACTTTAGTAAAACAAAATGATGAAAAGTGATACAGTATGTTAAGAATATGGCTCAGCCGGGAAAACAGGTTTTTAAAATAACATGTGGCACATACAGTATGTGCAACAAAATGCACCTGCAAGTGCTCAAGATGTATTCAAATAAAACAATATACCCAAGCAGGTAGACAAATGACTAACAATTATTATAAAACATAAAAAAAGAAACTGTTACAGACATATTTCCATTTGGAAATGTTAAGATACTCTTTATTACTAGGGTGTTGTACCGTGTTAGCCATTATGAATGTAGAGAAAAGCCAAGCAAAATGACATCTTTTATTGGCTAACTAAAAAGATTACAATATGCAAGCTTTCGAAGCAACTCGGGCCCCTTCTTCAGGCAAGATGTAATCAAGTACTCTTTATGAAATTAATATAATAATCATGGCATCAGCCACATGATTATACAAATTATAATGAATTTCTGTTATTGTGAATGTAAGCTAAATTAATATACAAAAGTATATACATAAGATAACTAAAACTCAAAATAATAAATATAACTAATTTAAATGCACTTAAACAAGTTAAGATTCATTGATGGCTAGATCCTAGCAGCTTCAGACACAAGGCAGGAATCAACTGTGGGCAGGGTGCCAGTCCTGATGCCCCCTCACTCATACCAGGCTAAAAATGTCAAATTTGTGGGACAGCAGCTCTCAGCATTACACCGGAGTACTGGGTGTGACTTAAATTTGAGGCATTTCATTATAACATCTCATAAGATCTGCAGCCAACCAAATGTGCAGGCTTGTTAAAGGGTAAAGCGAATCGGCGCATGTGAGCTTGTGATTGGATACCCACGGGCTTGTGTAAGGGAAAACAATTCGGCAAAATGAAAACAAATGACCTCACATATGTCAGCATATTTACTTTCAGTTATTGTATATACCAAGATTTTTTTTTCCTCAAAATCTGTTTTTAACACAGGGTGCATCTAAAGTTTGAAGGTGCCTTAAATTGGAAGCAATACAGGATATGTGATAAAATAAGTAAAGTGAAAAAAAAAGATAAAGAAAAGCAGAGCCAACCAGTCTCTCTATTGATTGCAGAAATGAGACAAAGTGATTTCCAAGAATCAGACAGAATTTCCCTTCAAAGAAGTACATTTTGTCATCCACAGTTGTCTCTTTCAATCCATCTATTCATTTTTTGTCTTTCGTTCACTAACACATGTTGTTCTTTCTTCTCTTGTTTGAACCAATGGCGTTTGTGTGCATCTGCATGCATCTAACTCCCGGCATGCACATTATGAAGCTTAAACAGGTCAAAAATTGAGTCACCACCCTTATCTTTTTTTCGGTGTGGAAATAGCCATTTACTTATTCTTCATTTTGCAGATGCTGTCAAATATGGACGCTTTAGAGACAAATCTAGGGCTTTCGCAATAGGGAGCAGTGACGCTAACACGTTTTCCTTTTCCTTCTGCAGTCCTGAGGGATGTCAGTCAGAGCATGTGTCACCATCAGTACACTGTGGCTGCAGGTTTTTGTTCCAACCAGCTTCTGTTTTTAATTGGACTCCTGGGCAAATTAAGTGAACTGATATTTCCCAAGTTCTGTGTTTTGGGAACAATACAGAAATTAGAAAACTAAGTTTTCTAAAAAACTAAGTTTGGTAATATATATATATATATATATATATATATATATATATATATATATATTGTAAAAGGCGCTATATAGCGCCCGACCCGGCACAGACTCAGGCAGAGGCACGTACTTAAATAAAACAGTTTTTATTTCTCTTCAGCCGTGGGGCACACCTTCCCCGTGTCCCACAGGCCCAACACAGTCCCAAATGCACTCACAGTTAGCACAACAAACCACACTTCTCTCCACCTCAGCACCACCACTCCTCCTCAGGCTTAGTCCTCCTCCTCCCGACTCTGGCTCTCTCGAGTGGTGGTGGCTGGCCTTTTTATACCCCACCCGGATGTAGTCCAGGTGCTTGGTCACCTGGGCCTAATTGCATTTCCGGGTGGGGCTGAGGAATTGACCACCCGGGCTGGTAAGTCCACGCAGCTCCCCCTGGCGGCCATCCAAGCCCCCAACCAGGCTCTGGAGGACTCCATGTCCCATGGAGCCTTGCGCCAGGTTGGGGAATCATCGTCCACCAGGGAGGCTGCCACCAAGCGTCCCGGGGGAGGTACTGAGCTGCCCATGCTGGCTCCCCCGGAATGGATGCAGTAGGGGCGTCCCTGCCGGGCATGGGACCCGGCTGTCCTTCACAAATATATATATATATATATATATATATATATATATATATATATATATATATATATATATATATATAAATGTACCAAGCAGTTATATGGGAATAATGTAAATTTTTCTTTTTAACAATATTTTCATTCTACTTTTCTAGGTGTTCTAGATGTTTAATTAATCCATTATTTACTAATTAGTAGGTCTGATGCTAAAGTAGTTGCAGCCTTTGATTATCCAGTGTTGTTTGCCAGCATGTCTGCTCTGTTTGTTTTTAATTGTCATTAATAAGATACAACAAAGGGGAAAAACTGCACAGAGAAAGGGCAAAATATAATGAAATCAACAAAAGAGAGTTAAGTATTTAAATCTATAGCAAAAGCAGAACTATTTGTAAATCTATACTAATTAAAGGCAAAGCCCTCACTGACTCACTCACTCACTCACTCACTCACTCACTCACTCATTACTAATTCTCCAACTTCCCGTGTAGGTGGAAGGCTGAAATTTGGCAGGCTCATTCCTTACAGCTTACTTACAAAAGTTAGGCAGGTTTCATTTCGAAATTCAAAGCGTAACGGTCATAACTGGAACCTCTTTTTTGTCCATATACTGTAATGGACTGCAGCTCGCTGGCCGTGGGAGGCGGAGGTGCATATCGCGTCATCACGCCTCCCACGTAATCACGTGAACTGACTGTGAACGCAGTACGTAGAAAACAAGGAAGAGCGCCAAAGAGCGCTGAAGAAAACATTCATTACACAATTGAGAAGGCAGCGAAACAATAAGAAGCAAGCGAGTGACGCATACAAGCATATTCATAACTGCAGCTAAGGCAGAAGCAAAGCATGGTGTAAACCGTAAGTTTAAATTAAGTTTGGCAAGATTGCTTTTCTCCTGTACAACTATACGTTGCATTCTCAACAGTAAGCTTGCACGACTTGGTCATATTACAAGTGCTGAACTGACAACGTGGTATACAAAGAGAACTATAACAATCATAATAAACGAACAATAAAACAGCGGAGAACCCGTGGATTAAATAAAAAGGCTGCTTCCTTGGCGAAGCAAGGAAAAAGGATGGCCTTATATGGCGTTCATTTATAAAACAGCGGAGAAGCTGTGTAAAGACTGCTTCACAAAAAAACAGCAGAGCGCCTTATATGAGCAGGCAGTCAGCTAAAGAAGGGAATCAATAAATAACTATAATTGTAATAAACGAACTACAAATAGCGGAGAATCCGCGGATTACATAAAGGAAATGGGTACCTGAACAGAAAAGTGAGTCTCAGATACCTACACAATAACTATAGCAATCGTAATAACCAAACAATAAAACAATACAGAACCGCTAAGCAAGGAGAAAGGACGGCCTTATATGGCGTTCGTTTATAAAACAGCGGACAGGCTGTGTAAAGGCAGCTTCACAAAAAAACAGATCCTTAACAAATTGTTATTGGTATATTTCCCCTCAGTTTAAAAAGGTTTTCTTTTCTTCTTAATTAAAATTTAAAAGCAATACTTCACCGCTGCAAAGCGAGGGAATTTGGCTATATGCAGTGAGTGTGTACGCCTGATGAGCCCAGAATTAGGGCGAAACACGTGTCGCATACTCTTTGCATTATTTGACAGTAAACTATTTTCAACCATTCTATGATCTGCTTCTCACAACTGAGGGCACCGTGGCGGATGTTAGCTGACTTGCTGGCCAACCACAAGCGTTACCTGGTAGGTAACCACCCATACAATCAGATTGTGATTCAGACTACGAATGCCGTGAATGTAATTACCCCGATCTACATGCTGTCAAATAAACGAACCACACGCCGTGGCGCAATGTTAGGTGCTTCGCCTCTAGCGCTGACGTCCGAGGTTCGATTCCCGTAAGGGAGTGCAGTGAGTGTGTACGCCTGATGAGCCAAGAATTAGGGCAAAACACGTGTCGCGTACTCTTTGCATTATTTGACAGTAAACTATTTTCAACCATTCTATGATCTGCTTCTCACAACTGAAGGCACCGTGGCGGATGTTAGCTGACTTGCTGGCCAACCATAAGCGTTACCTGGTAGGTAACCACCTATACAATCAGATTGTGATTCAGACTACAAATGCCGTGAATATATATATATATATATATATATATATATATATATATATATATATATATATATATATATATATATATGTGAATGTATGTATGTATGTATATATGTATGTCTATATTTATATATATATATGTTCATATGTATATATATATGTGTATATATATGTACATATGTATATATTTATATGTATATATATGTACATATGTATATATTTATATGTATATATATGTACATATGTATATATATATGTAGATATGTGTATATGTAGATATGTATATATATGTATATATTTATATGTATATATATGTTTACATAACCTCTTTAACACACTACTTCTCCGCTGCGAAGCGCGGGTATTTTGCTAGTGTGTTATAAATGTAAAAATCATGCTGCTGTATGTAGAATAAAAGAAAAAAATACCAGCTAATTTTTAAATGAGCTCAGTGCCATCAGGTGTTGTCACTGATTAGGAATCTGGTTGGAACAAAAACCTGCAGCCACATTGTGCCCCCAGGACCGAAGTTAGGAAACACTGCCCTATATAACCAAGGCAGTCACCAGAAGTGGCCGTTCAGTTTGAACCAATGACTGAGAAAGATGATGTACCTACTCAGAAGTGTCCTTGTTTGATGATCTTATATTTTTGCAGCAAATATCATTGATAGTTCACCCTTTTTCCTTTATTTTCACACCATTAAACAGGGTTTACCTGGGTAGTACCCCAACTCATTATTCTATTTTCATTTTGTTACAATGCACACTGACAAACCTAATAATAGGTTGTTTTTTTTATGTGTCTGTGCTGAGTTGCATTTTGTTTTCATCATCCTGTTTACTATCATGTATGTGTGTATAAGTAAATGTTGTCCCCCATAAGTCAAACGGGGGAAGGACGATGAAGGGAGACCGCAACCCCATTACGGGAATTTCCTGTTTAATCATCCAATGACATCCCAGACATTCAGTTTTAAACAAGAGGAACGGAAAAGAAGGGAGAGGCGAGGAGAGAGAAAGAGAGAAAGGAGATTGAGAGAAGAAAGGAGCCGATTTACGCATTCATTTTACAACTCATCACTTCTGTTCATTGTACAATTCTACTGCTTGCTTTTTCAGTATCAGGATCATCATCACGACAACCAGTGCAGAGAAACCCCGGGGTGTGGATTCATTCCAGCCATTGCCAAGGACTTTCACGGTGAGGTCATTTTGTATTTCGGGAAGATGCAAAATATCACTTCAGCCAATATTCAATTATCGCTGGACTTTAATAGCTTTGGACTCAGTTACCACATACATTTCTACTGCCATTTTATCTTTAATCTGTGTTAGTGTTTATTTTCTGTGTTTATTCATTTATTGTTTAGGGGCAAGGGAGGGCTTTTGTAAATATTATTATTATTTATTTGTGTGTTCATATAAATAATTTATATATATATATATATATATATATATATATATATATATATATATATATATATATTATATATATATATAAAATCATTCACTGGTGTCTTTGGGATAGTGGTGAATTGTGTGCACATATATAGTATTAAGTATTTATCTGTCCTTGTATATATATATATATATATATATATATATATATATATATATATAGAGAGAGAGAGAGAGAGAGAGAGAGAGAGAGAGAGAGAGAGAGAGAGATTTATCCACTGTCAATATATCTGCTTGTTATTAGCTTGAGAATCCTCAGGTTAGTCAAGGCAATAGTCTTGCAGTGTAGTTGCCAGTCTGGGTAAAGGGGTCGGCCGTTACACTTCATTCTGGGTTATATCAAAGTACATACTCTGCTGACTGGCAATGTACTGTACTTAGCCTTTTTTAGACTAATACAGTATATGTATTGATAAAGTAATTATTTTAATAAAGTAATCCCTCGCTATATCGCACTTCGACTTTCGTGGCTTCACTCTATTGCGGATTTTATATGTAAGCATATTTAAATATATCGCGGATTTTTTGCTGGTTTGCGTATTTCTGCGTACATGCTTCCTCAGTTGGTTTGCCCAGCTGATTTCATACAAGGGACGCTATTGGCAGATGGCTGAGAAGCCACCCAACCAGAGCGCGTATTACCTATTAAATAAAACTCCTCAAATATATTGTGAGCACGGGGGCTGTTTGCACCCCTAGAAGATACGGTCACTCCTCAAAAAACACTGAAAGATTACCTTCACATTGCTCTCTTCCTTGCTGGGCTTAAATGTGGCTGCTTTGTCAAGCAATATGCTTCCCGCATGGTCATAATTAAAAGATCAAACAGCACGTATTGATTTTTGATTGTTTGCCTTTCTCTCTCTCTCTTGCTCTGACTTACTCTGCTCCTGAGGGGGTGTGAGCAGGGGGGCTGTTTGCACCCCTAGACGATACAGACGCTCATCTAAAAATGCTGAAAGATTATCTTCACGTTGCTCCCTTTCTTGCAGCTGGTTTGTCAAACGACATGCTTCCCGCACAGTGCTTCGCATACTTAAAAGGTTGAACGGCACGTATTGATTTTTAATTGTTTGTTTTTCTCTGTCTCTCTCACTCTCTCTGACATTCTCTGCTCCTGACGGAGGGGGTGTGAGCAGGGGGGCTGTTCGCACCACTAGACGATACGGACACTCCTCTAAAAAATGCTGAAAGACTACCTTTATATTGCTCCCTTCCTAGCAGTTGCTTTGTCCGGCAGTGCTTCACATACTTAAAAGCCCAAAAAGCACCTATTGATTTCTGATTGTTTGCTTTTTCTCTCTCTCTCTCTGACATTCTGTGCTCCTGACGCGCACTCCTTTGAAGAGGAAGATATGTTTGCATTCTTTTAATTGTGAGACGGAACTGTCATCTTTGTCATGTCATGGAGCACAGTTTAAACTTTTGAAAAAGAGACAAAAGTTTGTTTGCAGTGTTTGAATAAAGTTCCTGTCTCTCTACAACCTCCTGTGTTTCTGTGCAAATCTGTGACCCAAGCATGACAATATAAAAATAACCATATAAACATATGGAACGCAAGCCCCGCGATCGAGGAGGGATTACTGTACTGTGAAATATTGTCTCCTTTTTAAAAGAATATGAATTTTGTTCATGGGGGAAAAAATGTGTATTACTTTTTTGATAGTTACAATACAGTCACGAGAATGGCCACAATATGAAAAAAAGAAATGCACCCACCTTTGGAATGAAGAACCTATAGTTATAGGTTTTGAGCTTTCACAAAATGTTATCAGTTAGTCTGAGCCCTCTGACTATCAAAACTATTGCAATTTGTCAAACACTCAAAAATGTGTTAGGTGCGCTTTTACTGAATGCCTCCAAGACACATTGAATAAGTGACCAAGTAGTGTGGTCGACAGCAGGACCTCAGGAATTTTCAAAAGTTAACATGATGTTATTAATTCATTGGGTTGGACTGGGGAGATTTATCGGACCGAATGGCTTGTTCTCATCTGGATTTTTCTAGTGTTCTAAAGTAGAACAATTCCTGATCAGATCACCATTTAAAAGGCTTTAATTGAAAGCGTATGTCACCATATGACAAATACCTCTCAGTCAGCTTTCTATGCATTCCATAATGTCTTGAATGTCACCAGAAGCAAAGCCAGGGGACATTTTGTTGCTGCAGACATGTCATCAGCCAGCATTGTCAGACCCTATGGATTAATCCAATGTGTCCTGACTGCAGGAAAACTTTCAGAAGACCAGTAGGATAGATGACCGTCCAAGAACTTGTCCTATATAAACAGACCACACCAGAGCAAGATTCACACATCAGGTTGGCTTATACTATAAGAAGGAACTTTGCTGATCTGCCAGTTGTACTTTTGCAAAAACTGCTAGCAGTTCCAATGCTTGCATTAGTGACGTGACAATATTTGTGTGTTGACTTTAGAGCAAGGCATCCTGTAATAGACCTCTTCTCACACTTCATACCCAACATCATCCTAAAGTACTACAGTGGAAGGCTACACACACTGTTGCTGTAGTCACAACTGTCCTGTAAAATAAATGCTGGCCTGTCTTCTCTTCCTAACCTCATAAAGCACACGGATCTCAACATCCAGGGACCTTAGTTACTGGCTAAAGGACACAGTAAGATAAATACCACATTTCATCAGTTTTCTATGCATTTCACAATGTATTAAATGTCACCAGAAGCAGGGAAAAGGGAGATTTGCTTTCTGTAGGCTTGCATGCCATGCCAAACCCTATGGGTTAAGCCCCTGTAATGTGTCCTGACTGCAGGTAACATTTCAGAAAACCAGTAGGACAGATGACTACCCAAGATCTTTACTTACATGCCAGAGCAGGATCCACATATCAAGCTGATTTGAAATAAAACAGTGATCATTTCAGAATTGCCACTTGTATTGCTGCTGAAACTACTAGAAGACACAATGGCCGCTTCAGTGAAATGACACTGTGGGATAGGTTGGATACTTCTGCCCCTATTAGAACAAAGCCTACTGTCACAGCCCTTCTTTTCGCACCACCTACCCAACTAGATTCTAAATTAATACAATGGCAGGTTACACACAGTTGCTTTAGAAACAACTATTCTGTGAAATACATGCTGGGCTGTCTAATCCTGTAAAACAACTGTATCTCAGCGTCCAGAGACCTGACCATCGGGCAACAAATGACCAACACATTTATCTGGGCCTTCTGCAGACTTAAAGGCTCGCCAGAGGTGTCAAGCAATGGTGGCTGCCAGAAGATTGTTGTTAATGTTCACAGTTATTGTTTCTCTGTTGTATTTGGTGTTGAACTGTTTTTTTTTCCAGTATTCTTAAGTTTATTGTTACTTCTGCAATGTTGGGTGAAATTTCAGCCTAATAAAAAATACTGAGTGTCTGAGCTGAGAAAGCAAAAGAAAATGATTGCTTATTCCTAAATGCAGAGAATTTCTAAAGGGTACATAATATTTTTATTTCTGAACTTTGAAGAGCTCAACTTTAAATAATTCATTCCCCTTTTTGGTTACTTAATAAGATTCACATTCAGTAGGAAATAAAATAGTGGCAGGGAACAAAGTGGGATTAAATATCAATGTCTATCTTGTGATGATCTCTACATTGACTCTATTGAGCAATCATTTTGCTCATTTGCAGAGCTCATTTCTGAACAGTTACTCCTCCAGAAAGGATGGAGGTCTCCATCCTGCAAGAAGGATGTGACAGGCTGTAAAAGAGTTGAAGTAATGAGTTCAGCCCTTAAAAACTAGCAGATAAGAGAGTCTGTGGCAGAATGGAGAAGAAATCAATAAATATCACTAGTGATTAGAATTTGTACAGAAAGAGTAATGTCTTCAATAGACATATTGCAAGGTTGCACAAGACAAATAGATCCAAAGCATAACCACAAGCATGCATACGTGACTGTATAGATTTAGTAAGTCCTCGTCAGTCAAAAAAAGAAAGGAAGTCAATAGAAAGAGATGAAGGGGAATGAGCGTGTTAACTGACATCACTTACACATAAAAGTCTACCAGTCCTGGCACAGTAACTCAGGAAAGTCAACTTTGCAAAATGAAAGAAGCCATTTACAACAACCGGCGACAGAAAACCATTCAGATAACGAAGACTAGAAGGCCAGAAAAAGAAATAAAGTTTAGAGCATCTTGCCACCTATTAATTTCAATTTGCTTGAAGAATGAAACTACCATAAAATATTAGATATTAGACAAAGAGTCCTCACTGTCAATGTGTAATCATATCTGACTCGTAAAAAAGCCTGAATCCTACAAGCAGAACACACTCCTAGTGAGTGGGCAGGGGTTTCAGTATTTCAATAATAATAATAATAATAATAATAAATTTTGCCATAAATGTCTGAATCTAATGGTGTGAAATAGATCCGGACCCAGTGCTGATGCACAAACTCTGAATGTATGCTCAGAGACGGTATTCCCAATCTATTACATGACACACAATCATAATTTATAAGCACAATATCTTTGATGACAGTTATTTAAAAAAGAAACATTGTTTTATGCAGCAATCAAATGTTTAGTTGTAAAAAGAAAGTGAACTTCATGTGATATTTAGGAAATTTACCTAGTGAGTGTCAAATGCAGAATTATCAATTTACTGTTGTTTTTTGTTTTTTGACTGCTACAGGGCCTATAAAAAGTATTCACCCCTTGATTTTTTTTGTTATGCAACATTGAATCATAATGGTGTTAATTTTACTTTTTTGATATTGACTAAGGGAAAAAGACTATTAAATGCCAAAGTGAAAACAGATCTCTGCAAATTGGTCTAAATTAATTACAAATATAAAACACAGCATAGCTGATGGCATAAGTATTTAGCCCCTGCAATATTATACATGTAAATCATTACTGGTGCAGCTAGTCACACCATTAGTTCAATAGAGACCACCTGTCTGGGATTTCAGTTAATTGTAGTATTGTAGTATTCAGTTAATTGTAGGATTACATCTTGCCTGAAGAAGGGGCCTGAGTTGCCTCGAAAGCTTGCATATTGTAATCTTTTTAGTTAGCCAATAAAAGGTGTCATTTTGCTTGGCTTTTGTAGTATACAATAAATGCACCTGGATGGGTCAACTTGTGGCGAGTCAGTATGGCGGCCTAACCTACACAATGAAGACAAAAGAATGGAAAAGATGAGTAATCCCCATTAATACATACTATTAACTTGTTAAAAATATTTAATTTTTTACACAATTCCTAAATGTGTTAATTTAATCCTGTTAATCTGACAGTACTTCACACTTAATAAAGCAGCACCAAATTAATCCAAGTCAGTTAATAGTGTGACCCCCAGCTGGGACACCTCTACACTGGAAGAACCAGGGGAGGGAGCATATCCAAAGCATTACCTCCCCCGGAGCTCTGTGGGAGCTGTTCAGCCCTGTTGAATTCCAGGGGGTGCTACAGTTGGTTACAGCACTACCATCACACCCGGAAGTGCTGCCGGAAGTAAGTCAACAAGCATCTGGAGCACTTACAGGTGCCTTATAAAAGGGGCCAGCAGCCACTGCTCTGGGAGCCAGAGTTGGGTGGGAGAAGACGAAACTTGCCAGGAGGACTGGAGGAGAAGAGAGAAGAAAGAGAGAAAGAAGAGAAGTTTGCTTTGTGTTTTGTGCTGTGCTGGGACTGAGTTGTACATGTGGGAAATGGAGGAAAGCGTTTCCCACAGGGATAAGAAAAAAAATAAAAGTGTGTGTTTGCACTTGTGACAAGAAAATATCCAAGTCACTGAAAAGTCCAGTTAAACCAGTTATTAAGAAATGGAAAGAGTATGGCACAGCTGTAAATCTGCCTAGAGCAGGTGGTCCACAAAAACTGAGTGTTTCAGAAAGAAGAAGACTGGTGAAGAAGACCACCAAGAGAATATCAATAACTCTGGAGTTACGAGCTACAGGGGATGTGATTAGACAAAATATGCAGATGACAACTGTTGCCTGAGTGCTTCTGCAGTCGCAGCTTTATGGGAGAGCAGCAAAGAGAACGCTACTATTAACAAAAAAAAAGTGCATGACCTCTTAGCTAAAATTTGTCCAAAGATACATGGGAGACTCTGAAATCACCTGGAAGAAGGTTCCATGGTCTGAAGCCTCACTCCGTGCATATCATTTACAAATTTAAGGCACTTGATTGCAATCACTCTGTAATAATATAATGGTGCACAGAATGGCCAAACTATTCCAAATACTGCTACAACTGTAATACTGCACAACCTGAGCCACTTTATGAACCATTGGCACTATCTGCAACATATGTACATGTATATTGTATTTATGCTTTCATATTGTATAGTTGTCATTGTTTTTTATTAAATAATTTTTTATTGGAA
Source organism: Erpetoichthys calabaricus (assembly GCF_900747795.2). NCBI lineage: Eukaryota > Metazoa > Chordata > Cladistia > Polypteriformes > Polypteridae > Erpetoichthys > Erpetoichthys calabaricus. The sequence goes on along the minus strand of NC_041400.2, from coordinate 34,507,279 downwards.
AATTTATTTATGGAGGAGCTTCATATCGAATCTCATTGTACCATACAATGACAACAAAGGAATTCAATTCAATTCAATAGAAGAGATTGCGTATTTACTGATGATGATCCCTGGCTTCAAAGTCGATATAGATTTCTAAGAGCTATCCTTTTGGAGCTGTGTGCAGTTAGAATACTAGGATGCACGCTAGATATATTTTTTATGATGAAATGCATTAAAGTATGTACATTTCATTTTACAGATATATTGTTAACTTCTTTTAAATAATGTATATTGTTAATAATTAAAACGTGGGGACACGGTGAATCCATACTGCAACATTCCGACAGGAACGTGCAGGCAGTGGTTGCCACACAGAATACATTGCGTTCATGATATTACAGATCTCTGAACATTTTTGAATACTAAGATGTATTCTTGATATCATTTTCATGATGAAATGCATTAAAGCAAATATTAAACATGCAGGGGCACGGTGGCGCAGTGGTAGCAAGTATAAAGATGTTTATTGTGTTTTGACTGGTTACATGGAGAAATAAAATGGTAGGACAGGAATTGGGGGTTGGCACGTTTGGCAGAGATAGTACTGTTAAAATAAAGAATAAAAAAAGCTCATCCAGAAGAACATCCATTAAATTCCCAGGACACCTTGCTACAATATCTCTAAAAGGTGATTGCAAAAGCAGCTGTATGTTCAATGCAGAGAACATTTATGGCAGTTGTGACTAGGCTCCAAGAACCTAGATGTACGAATGAGTATCCCATTGGTTTAATTGAAATAATGTGTAAATTTTGGGTTCATGAGCTTGTGGTTAGGGACACAAACACAGAATTCAATGGATGTTCTTCTAAGCAGTGAATGTAATGTATCCTGTGTGGTGATCACTGCTTGCGTGCTCCTGTGGGCATAAGACAAAGCCTGTTTAAGAAGCACATAGCAATTAACAACTGGGTCGGGAACATAGAACACAAAGCATTTAACTTGCTACTTTAGTTAGAATGGGGTTTAAAAAACTCTAGTAAATTAAGCATCAATTTTTAAGATGAAGTTTATGAGGTTGTACTTTAATGACAAAATAAACTACAAGATTAAAGTGGAAATTTCGAGATTAAAGCCACCAAATGGTAAGATTTACGTATTTCACTGAGAAGGCCCTAAATTTCCCATTTGCTTAAATTCATCTTTTTTCCATGTGCTTTTTCCATTGTCCTTTAACAAAACACTGAATGGAAGGGGCTATTTATGTTGCTTTGCATATTCAAATATGTGAAATTCTTGGAGGAGTCAGGGTGGTGCTCTAGGTGTGTGCATGTGCGTTAAAATTCACATTCATTGGAATTTATAAAGGGGGAGTGCGTTTAACTTTGTTTACGCACAGTTTTATGCATCCAAATTTTTTTGTGCGTACATACATTTCTAGCTTTGTCTGTGCACCATGTTTTAGTGTGAATTCTATGCATGCGTTATATATGAGACCCCAGATGTGCAAGGCTGACAAAGACCTGTCAACACAGACTCAAAGCTGTCATGGCTGCCAAAGATGCATCTAGTAAATACTAACTTGACAGTGCTTAACACCTATGCAATCAAATATTTAGTGTTTTATTTTTGTAATATTAGACCAGTTTGCAGAGATCTGTTAATTTTGATGATAAATATTGTTTTCTGTAAATGTCATAAAAGCCCAAAACATCCACTGTAATTCAATGTTGTATAACAATATCTTGAAATCTTCCAAAGGGTGAATACTTTTGTCTAGGAACTGTATTTGTATTTGAATAAACCTAACATGGAACTGCAGGGCAGAGATAAAAAAAGTCACACAGATCACAGAAAAGCTGCATTTCTTTTGTCCCAGCAAAATGGTTCATCTTCCTACATTGCACAATGTGAGCCACACTTACAATTCACAGATGGAATGATGGGCTTTTTGGAGGAACTGAAAAACAACTTTCACACTTGTTTTGATCATTTCTGCATCCCCATTGAAGTGATGAGTCTTGTAAAGGACCCATTTGAGGTGAATTTTGAAGGAGAGTTTACACTAAAAGCAAAGATGCTGGTAGCATCATGGATGAAGTATCTTTATAAGTGGAACTCATTCACATTCAGTCATCAGAGGACGTGAGGCAATCATTGCGACAGGCAAGGTCTAAAAAGTTCTGAACAAATTAAATGAGTCAGGAGATAACTCCTCATTCAAGGAGGTTTGTTCTGTTTTATCTTAACAGTATTTGTCTCCGAGTACACAGGTGAATCAACACCTATGAATGCCATTAAGACAAATAATTGCACATCCATCAGTGGCCAGCACGTGCACCGTTGTCTGTTCAGCTAATGAGCCTGAAATCACTGCTATCGTTAGACCGAAAAAGGAGGATTTTTCTCATTAGCTGGTGAATGCAGCTCAAGTAAATGAGATATAAACAGTTAGGTAAAAGAGCGAAACCTACTGTACGTGAGGATATATTGTCCCAATTAAAAATTTGAACTTGCTTACATTTTTTTACAGAGTGCTTGTCTTTTGATGTGTTTTGATACATTAATGTGGACTGAGAGATATGCAGTTGGCAGAAATAAAGGAGGGAGTAAATGGATTGAATGTTCCTTGTTTGAAAAAGTCTCTCTATAGATGAAAAGAATGAATTGTGAGAGAAAATGATAAACAGTGAGAAACGATAAACACAAATATATTTTGGAATCCAAACCCCCCTTATGTAATTTCTCGTGATACAACCCTTTAACAATTACTATGGTAACTAAACATGATGAAAGGACACAATAAGCTATTTTTTTCAGTTCCTTGAGAAAAAGTGGTATTTTTATCATATAATCCAGCTCCCACTCAGAGCTAACTGAAGAGCACTAACTTACCAATTGCTTGTTAATCAACAAAAAAACTATACAAAAAAGGTAAATAAGTAAATAAATACAAATCCTCAGCTATGCTGCTCTTGCACTAACTGTCTGTGCATCATCGTCTGTGATTTGGAAATTGCAGAGGAGTTTCCTCCCACAGTCCAAAGACATGCTGGTTAGGTGGATTGGCGATTCTAAATTGGCCCTAGTGTGTGCTTGGTGTGTGGGTGTGTTTATGTGTGTCCTGCGGTGGGTTGGCACCCTGCCCAGGATTGGTTCCTGCCTTGTGCCCTGTGTTGGCTGGGATTGGCTCCAGCAGACCCCCCGTGACCCTGTGTTCGGATTCAGCTGGTTGGAAAATGGATGGATGGATGGAAATACTGCTTAGATTAAATAGGCTGAAATCAAGCAAATAACCAGGACCAGATAATATTTACCCTTGGGTTCTTAAGGAGGTTAGCGAGTACATATATAAACCCTTGGCACATATTTTTAGGAAGTTACTGTGCACTGGGGAAATTCGGAAGGACTGGAAAGTGGAAAATATTCTATTATATACAAATGGTGATTAGACAGATCCAAGCAACTATAAGCCATTAAGCTTATTGTACATCACAGGTAAATTAATGGAAGGAATTATTATGGGAAAGATTGAGCAACACATGGCAAGAACAGGCATTTTACAGAACCGTCAGCATGGGTCCAGAACAGGGAGGAACTTACGAGGAAACAACAAAAGGATATGATTAAAGTGGAGTATATGATTTTATTTATCTTAACATTCAGAAAGCATTTGATAAGGTGACACATGAGAATTTGAGCATCAAACTAAAAGAAGTGGGAGTGTAGTGTGCAGATGGATGCAAAATTGGCTCATATACAGGAAACAGAGGGTTAAGGTGTGAGGAACGCTATCGGAATTGGCTAACATTAACAGTGGTGTTCCACACAGTTCAGTGCTAAGGCCACTGCTATTTTTAATATATATGAATGATCTGGATAGGAATATGAATAATAAGATGGTTAAGTTTGTAGATGATACCAGGATAGGTGGTTTGGAGGATAATCTGGAATCCGTTATATCATTACAGAGGGACTTGGACAGTATACAGGCTTGGGCAGATTTGTGGCAGATGAAGTTTAATGTAAGTAAATGCAATATTACCCATTAGAAGCAAAAATGTTAGGTTTGAATACACAATGGGAGGACTGAAAATCTAAAATTCACCTTATGAGAAGGATTTTGGAGTCATAGTGGACTCTATGCTATGAACTTCCAGACAGTATTCAGAAGCCATTAAGAAGGCAAACAGAATATCAGGATATATAGCATCCTGATGTGTGGAGTACAAGTCAATGGAGGTGATGCTCAAGCTTTATAACACACTGGTGTGGCCTCATCTGGTGTACTGTGTACAGTTTTGGTCTCCAGGCTACAAAAGAGACATAGTAGCAGCAGGAAAAGTACCAAGAAGAGTGACTAGGCTGATTCTAAGGCTACAAGGAATGAATTATGAGGAAAGACTAAAAGAGCTGAGCCTATACAGTTTAAGCAAAAGAAGATTAAGAGGAGACTTGACTGAAGTGTTTAAAATTATGAAGGGAATTAGCACAGTGGATCAAGACTGTTATTTTCAAATGAGTTCATCAAGAACACCGGGATACAGTTAGACATAGTAAGGGGTATATTTTGCACAAACAGGAAGTTTTTTATACACAGACGAATACATGGAATAAGTTACAAAATAGTGATCAACTTGATGTCATTTTGCAATAATTAAGTGGATAGGACTGGCGAGCTTGGTTGGGCTGAGTGGCCTGTTCTTGTATAGATTGTTCTGATGTTCTAATCAGTTAAGTAGTGGGTTAGTAATAAGGAGTAGCAAAATGAAGGATTTGAAAAAAACTGCTCATTCAGGAATCCAAAGCAGCACAATTAGTGTATTGGTATTTCGTAACTGAAAAAATATGAAGTCTACTTTAGAGACTGAATTTTGGAAGCTGAAAAAAGAATGTGTCTTTCCAGTATTATGATGCCATCATCCCAAATGAGGAGAGATGCTGATTTTTGACACTTTGGAATAGTTGAATATACAGGAAGCCTGCTTTGATTGCTAGATGGAGAATGGAGTTCCTTAGGTATTTTGTGTATGAGCCTAATTAAAAGCAAAGATGGAAAATTTGAATGGTCTGGGTTTTTGGGGGCACCCTTTGACAGTTGTTCAATAGATGTCGCTTGTTACTTAACATTGATTTTAAACATACTGCACAATGCACAAGACATTCCTTCTTTGTGCTTTTTGTGACAGAAAATCCAATACTCTGAATCTTCATTTCTTTCACTTCACAGTCGAATGCCTCCCTCCTTTGAATCTCTTAGACATTAAGTATATGAGTGAGCTGATTTTCTTTAAATCATTTTATAATGCAGATGTTAAAACTTCTTTGACAACAGAGGTCAAAAGAGCTATATAAAAGAAATTCTCTAAAGTCAGCTAATAGCTTTTAATATGCAGTTGGCATTGTCTTTTTATTACATCTCTGCTGGCAATTTTGTTGAATAAAATTCTCTCAAAAAATCAAAGCATGAACAATAACAATTATTGACCTTGTGACTGCTACCAAAAATTAGTATTAAAAAAACAAAACAAAACGCAACAACTATACTTTAATGAGATAAAGTTAACAAACACCACAGACCTTGCATGAAGCCTTTATTGGGTGCACAGGTTAAATTGGCACAAAATACATTCATTAGTCATTGCCAGAAATGTATTTGATTTTTGTTCTTTTAAATCATTTCTTCTAATTAACATGTGGTTGATTCTTTTCACAAATCAATGTGAGCCTTATGCATACTGCAGTCTGTAACCACATTGACTGTTTAGCTGTCCAGCATCTGCACAGACACTTCCTTTGCATTCTCACGTTCTTAATTTCTACCATGTATAAGAGGCATTTATATAGTTTGGGACGGTGCTAGGTCTCCTGCTTTAGTTTGTGTAGTTTGGACATAGTTAGGGCCTCAGTGTTTCAAATAATGCCTTTTTACTTTTTTCAGAGGGTGTAGTAACACAGTCTGTTCCAACTCTGCTTTAAGACAGAGGGTTTTTAAGTAATCAACCAAAGTTGGGACACCTGTGCAAACTGGTTGCTTCAACTTCTTGTTTTGGCTGCTCCCTTTAGGGGTCACCATAGCGGATCATCTTATTCTATATAATCGTGTCCTCTGCATCTTGCTCTGTCACACGCATCACCTGCATGTCCTCTCTCACCCATCCATAACCCTCCTCCTAGGCCTTCCTCTTTTCCTATTACCTGGCAGTTCCATCCTTAGCATCCTTTTCCCAATATACCCAGCATCTCTCCTTTGCACATGTCCAAACCAACACAATCTCGCCTCTCTGACATTGTCTCCCAACCGTCCAACTTGAGCTGACCCTCTAATGTACTCATGTCTAATCCTGTCCATCCTCGTCACACCCAGTGCAAATCTTAACATCTTTAACTCTGCTACCTCCAGCTTTGTCTCCTGCTTTCTGGTCAGTGCCACAATCTCTAACCCATATAACATAGCTGGTCTCACTACCGTCCTGTAGACCTTCCCTTTCACTCTTGCTGATATCTGTCTGTCACAAATCACTCCTGACACTCTTCTCCACCCATTTCACCCTGCCTGCACTCTCTTCTTCACCTCTCGTCCACAATCCCCATTACTCTGTGCTGTTGATCCCAAGTATTTAAACTCATCCACCTTCGTCAACTCTACTCCTTGCATCCTAACCACTCCTCTGACCTACCCCACATTTACACACATTTATTGTTTACTTAAACTTGCAAGGCTTAATTTACGTTAATTGCTGCAGAACATCTGAAGGTTGTATGTAACCTTGTTCCCTGACGTGGACCCATTTGTAATATTCTGAAATTTCCTTCTTTTCCGAATTTTGCTTACCTAAACTTTAAATTTAAACCTCTGGCAGTTTATTGCTTACCTTTTCACTGATTCAGGTCATTCATTGCATTTCTATTAATTAAACTTGAAGAAAAACTGGAAAAACTGATGTGTTCCAAAACTTTTGACCTGTATTGTATATACAGAGGGGTCCAAAAATGTATAAAGATCTGTATTAAAGTTGTAATATTAAATTTATACAGATATCACAGGATGAATTTAAGTGATTTTTGACTTCCACATTTACAATAGGAGCTTAAAATGGTTACTATGAGCGTCCAGACATTTCTGATTATGGTGCACTACTTCTTGAACAACATTGGCCAACGTGTCCAGCGAGACTGATGCGCATGCCTTTTCAATTTCTTCTGGAGGTACAGCCAGTTTACAGTATCTGGTTTATCTACGGTACACAACATCCTTTATGGTCCCCCACAGATAAAACTCCAGTGGTGTATATAGTTAAATGTGTACCACAAAGAGGCTTGTGGTGGCACAATAGCATTCATACACAACAAACTCCAAACCAATTGATGTAAAAATGACATTCATTGATGTGTGTTAATGGTTGGAGGAGGTCTGTAATTAACTGAAGTTCAATTTTCCCAAACACAACATTTTTGAAAGAATTCCCAATAGAATAACATTCAATAATTAACGGAAGAAAATGAATTGATAATACAGCATGACTTACATTAGCATAAAATCAGTATCAATATTACCTATGAAAAGAGAAAAGCACAGTAAAAGTTCCAAAGTAGCTATTTATATTAGTACAACCTACTAATTCATTTAAATTATATAAATAAATAACTTGGAAAGGAAATAATTTATTGCATAGCAGGAATACCATAGGTCAGACGCGTCCAACTCAGATCCTGTTGGGCTGCAGTGGCTGCAGGATTTCATTCTAACCCTTTTCCTAATCAATGACCAGTTTTCACTGCTAATTAACTCCTTTTCCCTTCATTTTAATGGCCCTGTTTTTAAGGATTCAGTCCTCTGAATTAATTTATTTCTTCATTAAGTGACAGCCAAACAGAAATGAGATGTGAAATGAGCCAACAGATGACCAGCTAATCAATTTCTTAATGAGAAGCCAAATCTTGCTGTTAATAAAAGTCGTTATTGAATGTCATGACTTGTTGCTGCTCTCATTCTGCCACAGCAGACTGCTGATTTTGCGTTTTTTTTAAGACCATCATCAAGATGATTTGGTGACCTGAGCATACCAACATAACCGAGACCTTCGCCGTTCTTTATTTTCAGGTTAACCATGTGGTGGCTTGTTTTGTGTCTCATTATTGTTTGGCTGCTCATTAAGGAAAAAGAAACAACTAAGGTGCTGATCACGTCAATTAAAACTAAGGCAAAACAAGTTAATCAACAGCAAAAATGAGTCACTAATTAAGAAGATGGTTAGAATGAAAACCTGCAGCCACTGCGGCCCAACAAGACCGGAGTTGGACACCCCTGCCATAGGTGATGTTTATCTTAAAGATTTGAATTCCAGTGTGAAGATAGAAGGAGTAAGAGAGGCTTTCGGGTACAGAAAAAACGTAACTTCAGCTCAGTCCATTGTATATTATACCACTAAGTAACTCTTTCAGCACAGTACATCATAATCCTGACCTGTTCTTACTATTTGCAGTATAATCAGCCTCTCCACGCACCATAGAAATACAATCCACAGTACAGTCCTTGTTGCATACCCTGCGGCTCTGATCTTCTGTCCACAGATAAACTTTAGCTCCCTTTCTAATCCAATGCTAGGTTTACATCTCTGGGGCAGCTGCACCTTTCTTGTGTAATTAATTATTTCAAGCAGAGTTTAGCTGCCGGATGATAACAGACATTCTTTATAATAAGAATCTGCAGATAATATCTCGTCTTATCTCATTTTCTGAAACTGCTTTTCCTGGTGAAGGTTGGAGTGCAGACAATATTAGTTTAGTCAATTCAGACTTATGTGTTCTTACATAATTGCATTCCTCTTTTATTCACTTTCATAGTAGTGACATTTTTGTATTTTTGTGGTTAATTTACCTTGATCAGCAGGAAGAGTGTGCTGCTGTAATGACCTACTGGTGCTTTCCTGGTATTGTATTGGCAATCCAAGTAGCTGGTAAAAGAGGAAAATATAAAATATACAAGTTGGTGTAACCACTGTCAATGTAATATTGAAACAGTGAACTGATTGTTTCTCTGTTTTAAGATGGACAAGTTTGTAGATTCGCCAATGCTTTACAATAGGAGGTTATGAAAGTCCAAAACATTGTACAGTGTAATCTGTTCAAGACATCTCAACGCAAAATGAACTGTCTTGTAGATTTCTTTGAAGTATAAGTGTGCCATATTTTAATAAAATTGGTCCAGAAGGTCTGAGTTGTTTCATGCGGTCAGACAGATAGACAGGGCTATTGCAGTAGGAGCTTCTCACATTACATGTGAAAACATTAATTAGATGAGCAACCTAGAAAAATACAAGAAGGAGTTTACATCTGAACTTTTTAACTGCAAAATGAACTGTACAAATTCAGTTAAAACAAAGGATTAAAGAAACTAAGATGAATACAACACCCTAGTGATACAGTAGACAAAGTTACCATCCAGGATCCTCTGATAATTATGAGGAGAGTTTTTAAATCCACAGACTAAGTAGATTTAGTACTCAAGACAATGAAAGCTGTACAAGCACTGAAGACAAGAACTATTTAGACAATTACAAATTACACATCAAAGAGCTTGAGAAAAGAATGAAGAAGTGGGGGATCTGTTTGCATGTGAACATTATCACAGACTCATGAACAGACCAAAGAAGAGAGTTCCAGAGACTAGATCCCCCCACAAAGGCATCTAATTGAGCATTACCCAGAGTCTTGCAACACCATCAAATAATCCATATCAAAAATCAACTAATGAATGAATATGCACTTTGATATTTGGAGCAAATAGCTGTTTAGTTCAACAGCAGAGTTATGAAGCTGATTGAATATCTGAGAGTAAACCAGTATAGATAAGCAGCCAAGCCACTCATGTATGAGAGAGGCGCAGTGTTCGAGCAGATAAATCTTTTGTAACAGCATTTTGATTCTGTTAAAATGTATTGAAAGTCTGCGAATTAATCTATTAAAATTGAAAATGCATGAGTCCAAAAAGCATGAATAAGTACGTGTGCATCTAAGAAGATGATCAAATGAGCCACAATGCAGGATTCAAAGGTCCTTGTTTTGCTAAGTCTGACAATGTTGGTCACAGGGAGCTTTCTTACAATTTAATCAGAACCAAAGATTCAAAAGTCAGAGTAAAGCATTTTAAACAATGGGTTTGTATTTGTTTTGTTCCTTGCTGTTTGGTCTGACTGTGACCCTCCCTAGTTTTCAAGATAACAAAGACACCATGATATCATCATAGTCAACGTCACATCTGCTCGCACTGTAGGATGTAAGCACACATGTCAGTAACTTTGGAATAATATACATGCACTAGCATTTGACTTAATGGTGAGCATTTCCCCCATTAAAGTGGCTAAGAGAGACAACAAAAAAACTAACAGGATTTCTGTTCATACAGAAGGCCAGGTGCCAGCATCATTCCAACTCCAAATCGTAACATCTGTTTAGCTGATTTTGCATTTTTGTATGTTGCCATCTTATACTTTGAGAATATTACTTTGGTAGTCTGGACAGCTTTGCTTATTTCTGTGTGCTTTTGTTTATTTCTCTTTCCTTTTATTGTGATGTTTATTTGTACTCTTTAGGAGCTATTTGCATAAGTACTCAGTTAACTCTAACCATGCAGGAGCAGGTAAACGAAACAAACCATTATAAGCTTGTAACGGTCGACTGGGACCCTTGTCTAGCCGGCTCATCCAGAGAATGGAAAGACTGGGAGAGGAGCAGTATCTTCCCAAGACCACGAGAGGGCTTCTGGCCTAGTGGATGTTGGAGCCACGGGAACAGCTTGGAAGCTCAACACTGTGGGGGCCCATGGCCACCACCAGGGGGTGCCTGGACATTTGTTAAGTCCTGGACTTCCTGGTGTGGTGGAAGTGCTGCAGGAAGGTCATCAGGGAGCTCATCTGGGTAGAATATAAAAGGGGCCGGAGTCAGGAGGCAGAGGACAGAGCTTATGAGAGAGGAGTGAAGGCGGCAGTAAAAGAAAGCTTATTTGATTGGTGATTTGTGCACCGTGTGTGGTGCTAAGGATGAAAAATAAAAACATGTGTGTTTTTTTGGTTTTGTGTGTCTTGTGTCTGTCTATGTTAAAGGACCGATCTTCCACAAGCACTAAAATATGGTGTTTCAATCAATAGCCTTTTTCATAAGACACTGTTTTCTGGAAGTCTATCTGTCAGGGAATAAAACCTAGGAAACCCAGTGGAATATATATTTTATACTGAAAATGTTATCATTATTATTCGGCAGTTTCATAAGTACAAGTTAAGCTTTTTCTGCTGCTCAGATGATCTAATGAGAATAATTCAGATTTATTTGTAATGAGTTTTAGGAAGCTTGCAAACAAGCGGGCAACTTTTCTATGCTGGATGTGCACTTGGAAATTATTTTTACTTAACAGTTTTTTGGTCAGAATAGTAGTGGAACACGGTATCATACTGACAAATAAATGAGTCCAGCAACAGTATGTACATGTTAAAAATAAGATGACTAAATAGTAGTTGTAGCAGTAATATTGTCAAAAGCACTAAGTATAGTGAAATTCTTACTTGCATATCCAAATTGCACGGAACAAGTTGACACTCTCCTGTACCATGACACAGTAGGCCATAGGTGAATGTTTACACCATTGAAGACAGCTAACTGCATGCATCAATGAAGGCAATGTGACATCCAGAGGCAGCAGCCTCATATAACTCTTCACATGTTTTACAGATTAATGTTTTGTATTATAGGAGAGAGCTCTCTTGGCAGACACCTCACAAAGAGTACCTTGATATAATACAAATGAACTAAAAATGGTGTTAAGTGTTAAGCCACAGTTTATTCCCTGGTTTGTGTATATTGTCTGTTTTATTGAATTATTATTTTTATGCTTTTATACTTCTTTATTATTTAGTATTTGTGTATTGTGTCTTTATACTTATACTGTATATTGTGACACGCGAGTCATTGTCTTGCACCCCAAAGATGAGGCCGAGTCTCAGTACTGTAGAAAAACAAGGGTCAGGTCAGTGGCCAAGTTATAATATTCCCTGCCTCACCCATTGCGTGACCAATGCTGTGCGCGTGGCAGCAGTCAGCTTGTAGTTGTTTCTACGGTTTTGCGAACCTGGGGTTGCCTCGGCAACGGGCAAGCAACCCTGAACAGACACGGTAATCACACTTCTGCGTGTCAATCCATTGGGGAGAGTCTCAAAAGAGTGCAGACGTCTCAGAGATGTGGAAGTTGCGCTTCTGCGTGTCGTCCTGTAGGGAAGAGTCTTAAAACAGTGCAGAAATTTTACAATATGTTCCTTGTACTTTGCAGGTAGAACCCTGGAAGGTGGAGCTAATCTGATGTAATTGCTGCTGGGCCTCCCTCTTCCTTTACATTGAGGTCAGAGAGGAGGTTCCAGCAGTGGAGCATTCATTGTTATAGGAGATCATTGTGAGTACTGCTTTATTTGGTTTTACTGCTTTAGTGGAATCTCTTGTGTTTTTGGAATTAAAATTTCTAGTTTTTTGTACTGGGACTTGTTCATTTTGGATTGTCTTTTTGGCAAACCTTTTTGCCATTTTGTGCGTTTTTCTCATTTTTTGTTCTCTTTAGTGAATTTTTGTGAATAAACTATTTTATAAAGATACTGTGTTTTTGGTTGTCTCCTCAAGCCAGAGATTTACATTCCCATATTTTTGAACTTTTAAAGTTACTTTCCTGTGTTGGGTCTTCCTGCAGTGGCTATGGACTGGCTGTCTTGAGGCAGAGCCTTACCTGGCCAGGATTGTTTAGGTCTTGAACTGCCTTGTAATATTTGTTATAGGCCTCTCACCTTTTTTGCTATTTTGTGTGCACTGTCACAACAAATGGCATCTTTTTCACAACAATAAACTTTAGAGAGGGTGTTTTGTCATGGTAGAGTAATATTTTACTTTACTTTCCCCTTTTGTATTATTAATATGTAGCCTTTGTCAGAATGCCTCAAATCTCCCAGACTTACCCTGTTTATAAGGTATTATAGTATATAACTTTTCCCCACTTTCCCTTCTACATTTATAACCTCAGGCAATTAGGTGTAGTAAAAGACAAGCAAGAGTTAAGTTACAATTTAAATAATGTATTATTGGTAATATTCATAAATAATAACAATATGCAAAGTACATTTGAATATTGGCAACCATACAACCTGATTAAATGCTGATGTGTAGTTTCAGGCGGCACAAAGACTTGTTAGTTACTTAAAATGTCTCTAGTTAACACTAGAATTACCAGAGTCTATGAGAAAACTCGTAGATCCGGCCCACCTTAAAACCGTTCTCACCTCTGTTTTGTCTTCTAAATGTGCCGATTAAGACGAGCAGCAAAAAGCCGGCTATTCCATCCCCCACCATTGCAAAACGTTCACTAAGTTTCCCAGCTCATGCCTTGTTTGATTATCTGGGAGTGACTGAACTGGAGTTTTAGAGTGGAAATAATAGATTGTTATTTGGAACACACGCATTTATGTGTGTTCCGTTTCTACAGTAATCTGTGTAAACACATTGTTAAAACAGAAACTTTTTCATATTTTAGTAATAAATGTTACAAAATGTAGGCATAAACTATAGAATGTGTGAAGCCTGACGGCCAAACATCAAATAAACACTTTCACAAAAGGTTCAAGGATGTCACAACACCTTCCGTGGCGTAACGTTGAGATTTGCTGACTCAGAGTACGGCAGCCCTGCTATGCCATAGAGACCCGACTTCGATTCCCCGCTGGGGAGGAAGTGTTTTTTTTTCTTTGTAGCCTCAAACGGACATAAAATATATAAATTGGTATGCACTGTAAATCGTTAAGTTTAAAATGTTGATCGCGGTTATTTCTGTTGATTAATTCATGCATTTTTACTTAGAGTCAGAACAGGAGCTTATTCAGCTTCTGATCTGACTCTAAGAAACAGCGCCAGTATAAATCACACCCAATCTGACGCTGTTCGTTTTCAAATAATATTGCATTACTTCAACGATGTTTTCTGATTGGTACTATTCGCGTCACAAAATGATTTCTTCAAAACGTCACATATATTTGTTTTGAGATAATGAATAGAGCTGCAAATTACAGGTGCTTGTTCAGTGTGATAGGAACCATAACACAGAGAGGTGTGTACACTGCAACAAGTACACATGACGTAAATGTAGGAAGGGCGCTCCTTGGGTGAGCTATAGCACGTCTTTATGTGAAAACAGCAGTGTCAGATGGGGAGTGTCTGATGACTGCATATAGCACTGAAGTTACTGCTCTTTACTATGATTTCCTCTGCACGTCCTGGAGTACAAAAGAAACAGCATACAGCAACATGTGGGGACTGGCAATATTGGGGGAAAAAAACACGTGGCCGTATGTATCGTGATACACTGCAAAGCTAAAGCGCATCTTTATGTGAAAACAGCAGTGTCAGATGGGGTAGGGAAGGATCCTGAACACGACTGAGAGAATGGAAAGTGAATAAAAAAAAACAAAAACAAAGCTAACCTTTACAAATATCATAAATTACACCGGCTGTTACAGACTGAAATCAAATGTATCTTTTTATTCTAAAATAGTAAAAATAAGAGCAGTTCGCTTCTCAAAAGGGAGTCGTGCAGGATCAAACTCGTGACCTTTTGATTCCCAGTCAGCAACTGATACTGTTGCACCACGGGGCCATTGCAGTAAATGAGTGTCAATGTCGCACACTAAGGTGGCTTTTTTTTTCTGCAGTTGTATTTTTGAATAAAAGCGCATTTGTTCTGTTATATACTTGTACCTTTCGTGAAAGTGTTTCTTTGATATTTAAACTTCAGGCTTCATACATTACATAGTTTATGCCTACATTTTGTCATTTACTACTAGAATATGAAAAACGTTTCTGTTTTAAAAATGTGTTTACACAGATTACTGTAGAAACAGAACACACATGAAATGCGTGTGTTCCAAATAATGATCTATTATTTCCACTCTAAAACTCCACTTCACTCCCAGATAATCAATCAAGGCATGAGCTGGGAGAAGTTCGTGCACATTCTAAGTCGGTGGGGGGATGGAATAGTCGGCTGTTTGCAGCTTGTCTTTATCTGCACATTTAGAAGACAAAAGACGATGGCGGAGCGGTGCGAACGGATTTAAGAAGCGATTTAAGGTGGGACGGATCTACAAGTTTTTTCGTAGGCTCTGGTAATTCTAGTGTTAAGGCATCATTGGTGGTCAGCTTTCTTCAGAACTGTCTCAATATGGATGCCGAGCTGTGGTTTTCATTGTGTGTGTGAGCTGCTCCTTCATCAGTTGGTAAGAGAGAGAGAGAGTGAGGGAGTGAGCAAATTTATAGATGTTCTGTCCAACCCCTAGAGACAATAGGACGTCATAGTACTTAAAGGCTTCTGATACAAGCCATTTCCAAACAGCCATACTTCAGACCAATGGGGCAAAGAACATCTTAACACCTGCCATTCCCCGAAACCATATGTTAAGGTAAAGTTTGGCAGTTAGGCAGCCTGGCTTTGTTGCGTGGGTGAGAGAGAGATTTTAGCAGAAAAAAACTTGTTTCAGACACTTCCCCCAAATCCTGCTGTAAAATTCAAAGAGACTCAGTCATGGTGGTGTATGTAAACATGAATGCTTCTCACTAATGTAACACTAATATTACATTGCTTTATTTAAGTTACAAATAAAGACATACAAAATATTTATCAACTTGTATGCAAAATCTCACATCACAACAGAGGGATAAACAAAACAAACACATCAAAGTATAAAACACAAGATTTTAAATCATGATCTCTTTCCTTTTTGATTCTGCCTGGATAAATTGTTACTGCTGCTTATCAGAAACCACCCAGCATCCTTGCATCATATCAAGCAATCTCTTTACCTCTGTCACTAAATTTACTAAAGTAAATGACCTCACTACCTTCCATTAGTTGAGCATTTGTTCCATTCTCCAACATATGCTGCGCTCAACTTGAATGACTTCCACAAAAACCCCAAAATCACCTCTGGGGCCAGGAGTAGCCTTCCATTTGAAATGTAATAGGCAAGAAGAAAAAATGGAGAGATAGGACAGGTCAGGTCAGGGAGCATACACTGGCACAGCGCATTTCCGCACCCACCACATGACAAAACAGTTCGGGATCCTGGTTGGCAACCCCCCAAGCAGACACGTGGTCCAGTCCCACCCTCCAGAAATGACCCTCTATCTTCCACAGCCAGGTATTACATGGGCGTCCCCTTGGCCTGGTCCAGCCACTCGGGTCCTCAACAATGAGGATCCTGTGAGCCGATTCACCCTCAGGGAATCGCGCCACATGGGTGTAGTGACGTAACTGATGCTCCCTCACAATGCAGGTAATGTGCCTCATTCAGGACTCCATGAGCATCCACTAATTTGACACAAAGTCAAACCAACAGTATTCAAGGATTCTCCGGAAAGACACAGTGCCAAAAGGAATCCAGTCTTCGTCTCAGGTTACTGGATAGCATCCATGTCTCGCAACCATATAGCAAGACAGGAAGCACCAGGATTCTAAAGACTTGGACCCTCGTCCTTTTGCATAGATATCAAATATCACCTATTGTAATAGACAAGAATAAAAAATGGAGAGATACTGAAGTTGAAATTAATAATCATTTAATTTGTCAAAATTTTTAATTTGTCCATTTTTAATTTGTCAAATTTATTTTTGAGGAAGCGTTTTTCATTATATTGACATGTGTTCTTTACATTGATTCATTTCAATAACAGAAGTACTAAGGATATCTTCCAAGTAGTGTAATTTAATTATTTGTTAATTTTAATAAATGTATTCTTGCATGTATCACACATCCCGTGTTACAAGTGTGACTCCTTTAAATTCATATGGACATATCAACAGATCCCAGTCCAACACAGACATTCACTCTTGAGTCGCTTTGGAGTCACCAGTTAACATAAACAGTACATCTTTGGGCATGTGGGAGGAAAATTAGCACAGGTACAGGGAGAATAAGGAAACCTGACAGAAACAATGACTGGGTGCAGGAGATGAAGACAGGACAATGAATCTGTAAAGCACTACTGTGCTACCATTCTCTCCAATGAAATAAAATGTATAAAATTGGCCAAAAACAGGCAATATTAAAGTGTTGGGGTTCTAAAGGGTTTAATTGCCTGCTGGCAAAGGGGTTGTTTGTGCAGCAACAGAAAAATGTGCAATGCTATGTATGCACTGGAGACCCTGGCATGTACAGTACATCCTCCTTGGAGATTGTCTATAAAATTGACACCCTCTTCTGGTGAGTAAGCAGAAGGACAGTGGCTGACATTCGCATAGAGATGACATCTCTACTACTTGTGCCACAAAACACTTGCAAGAGTGTGGCAAAATATAGCATCATCAGAAAGTAATCAGACATCTTCACTTTTTTCACATTTTGTTAGTTTGTAGTCTTGTTCTAAACTCTTAATGCTCAATACCCCAGAAAGACAAAGTGAAAACAGGGTTTTAGGAATTTTTGCACATTAAAAATAAGTGAAATATCACATTGATACAAATATTCACTCCCATTCTATTGATCATCACTGACATGTGTCTATACCTTATTTGTAGTCCACGTGTGGTCAATTCAATCGATTGGATAAGAGCAGATAAGGTACACACCTGTATTTTTAAGGTCCCATAGTTAATAGTGTGTATGAGAGCAAAAAACCAAGCCATGAGTTAGAAGAAACTGCCTGCAGAGCAAGAATTGTGTTGATACACAGATCTGGTGATGGCTACAAAAAACTTTTTGTAGCACAGAAGATACCCAAGAGCACAGCGGTGTCTATAATTCTTAAATGGAGTAAGTTTGGAACAACCATAACTTTTCCTAGAGTTCTCAGTTAATTTGAGCAATCATGGGAGAAGGTCTTGGTAAGAGAAGTGACCAAGAAACAAATGGTCACTCTGGCTGAGTTCCAGATGGGAGATGGGAGCTTTATGGCAGAGTGGCCAGACAACACAGATAAACCTACTTGGAATCTGTATAATGGCACCTAAAGGACTCTTGAACTATAAGAAACAAGATCCTCCATCTGGTCTGATGAAACCAAGATAGACCTGCATGGGCTCAAGTCTAAGCGTTATATCTGGAAGACACCAGGCACCACTTATCACCTATGCAATAGCATTCCAATTATGAAGTATGACTGTGGCAGCGTCATGCTGTGGAGTTATTTTTAAGCAGCAAGAGAGAATAGGTAGAGAGAGGGTTGAGGGCAATCTGAGTGGAGCAAATTTACAGAGATATCCATGATGAAAACCTGCTTAGAACATTTTGGATCTCAGACTGGCTTCCAACATGACAATGACCCTAAGCACAAGGCAAATACAACATACGAGAGGCTTAGGGACAATTTTGGGAATGTTTTTGAGATGTCCAACCAGAGCTCATACACAGACCTAATCAAAAATCTGTGGGGATATCTGAAAATAGCTTTTCACTGGCAGTCTCTAACCTGACAGAGCTTGAGAGGATCTATGGAGAAGAATAGCAGAAAATCCCCAAATCCAGGTGAGCAAAGCTTGTTGCATCAAACCAAATAAGACTCTGGGCTGTAATTGCTGCCAAAGAGGCTTCATTGTAGTACTGGTATTGGTTAGAGAGTCTGAACACCTGTGTCAGTGTAATATTTCAGTTTTTTTTCTTTTATTTTTTTAATAAATTTGATAAAATTTCTAAAATCTTGGATTTCCTTAGTCATTCTGATATATTGAGTGTTGCTTCATGAGGGAAAATAGCACAAAGTTGAAACATAGAAGGGTGTGTAAAAAGTTATGGGGTTTGAATACTTTCTGAAGGAGCATACATTATAACAGAGCAGAATATGCTGCGCTGAATTGTTTCATCTGATACACAGCAGCAAAATATTTTGAAACCCACATAATCCAGGGATAACCCTGGACAGGGTCCATCACACAGCCCACTCATACACACACCCAGAA
Source organism: Erpetoichthys calabaricus (assembly GCF_900747795.2). Taxonomy (NCBI): domain Eukaryota; kingdom Metazoa; phylum Chordata; class Cladistia; order Polypteriformes; family Polypteridae; genus Erpetoichthys; species Erpetoichthys calabaricus. The sequence continues at coordinate 34,488,326 of NC_041400.2, read as the reverse complement.
TTATATGGGACCCACTCAGCGTCGCCATTTAAAGTAAGCTGTATGAGGCAACATTGGCTATAATCACCATTACTTTATCTTCAAATTCAAAGTAAGCAATACATACTGATAGAACACTTTTCTGAAGAAACTTAAAAATAATAACATCCATCTTTTGTGATCTGAATAGTTTTTGAGAAATGTGATCCAATCCCAGTAGCAACCTGCAAAAGCTCAGAATGGGTTGCAAGGTAGTATATTATATAAAATGTTTTGAAATTCAAGTTACTGGTGCTTTTCCCTTCACTTTTTTACTTCATAATTAAATTTCTTTGAATGTTCCAACAGCATGAGAGTATTCAAAGCATGTAGTACAAGCACCTACAATGACAGGCTTGACTGATATGACTTTGAATTACACATATTTTTTGTCCGAAATGATATTTTCTGACTAGTACACATTAATTTATATTTTGATTTTCTATATCTAGTGGGCCATTATAGCATGCACTATATGCATTCAGTTTAAAAAAGTAACCTTTACCTAATCTTAAAAGCAGCAATAATTAAAAGAACATGTTACCACATAAGTAATTAAATATTTCTGTGTAAAGAAATACAGAATATTTGCATGAAGTCCAAAAAATCCACTTTAACCGTTGTGGTTCATTAGTAATCTAATAAATAAAAATCAATTGAGAAATGTAATGAACATATTTTTTCAGGTTTATCATGAATAATGGATACAGGTACGCTGTTAGAGCTGGTTCATTTAGCACACTGTTAGTTGTTATGGCTACAGACAGGGAGACCAGGGTTCACACAGTAGAGACTCACACTCTAATAATAGTTGTCAAAACACACAGCCTCTTTGAATTTCAATATGCGTGGCAATTTAGCATATACATGCTAAGATAGAAGCAAAGTTCATTTTTCCAAAATGCATATAATTTTCCATTTATTTTCATTATACTTTGTATGGATTTCTAAATGTCTGTTTGCTGTCAGGATGCAGTTATGATAAATAAGTCTTGCAACCATTTTCCAGGGCTTACCTCTTAAGTAATATCTCTAATTTCGCATTTGATTCATAAATAAAGATATCACAAGGCTTATGTAGTTTAACAAACACACCTCACATCTTAGAATTTTAGTACACCTTCTTGAAACTAGAATGAAATGTAAGTTTAGGCTCAGCCCTCTGATATCTAAAATGTAATCAAATTTAAATAACATTTGTTTGTAGTTTAAAGTGTCTTATGCAATATAATATATGTGATAATCAACAAGAAAATATTGTACATTTCAAGGTATTTTGCATACATTACTGTGTTCATCTCAGAATCTTTCCATCTAAGAGCAGTCGGCGTTGTCTTTCATTGTCCTGCTGCTAATGTTCTTGTGGCTCCCTTGTATCTTGTCAAGGCTTCTCTTTAGATTGCTACACACAAAATGCTGATACCTTTCTTTCACTTCCATCTTTCAGTTTCTAGTTTCTGATTCCTAGTTCTCTGCCATCTCGCTGTGATCATCATCTTAAACTCAAGATCTCACAGTCCAGTATTTTGTATCTACCTTTTGCTTCTTGCACTATATGTTGCCCATAACACTAGAATCCCTGAAGCCTACGAAAAAACTCACAATCCTATCCCACCTTAAATTCCTTCGCACCTTTCCATTAGCATCTTTTGTTTTGTAAATGTGTCGATCAGCACAAGCAGCCTGATATCCCATTTCCACCACCGCCACAGCTCAACTTGGGCAAAAAGCTCTCCCAGCTCAAGGCTCTTTATCTGTGTGTGAGGTGCCTGGAATTGTATAGGGTAAATAATATATCATTATTTGGAACACATGCATTTCATTTGTGTTCCATGTCTACAACGATATGGGTAAATGTAAGATGACAGGAGATGCGAGAAATGCATCCATCCATCCATTATCCAACCCGCTGAATCCAAACACAGGGTCACGGGGGTCTGCTGGAGCCAATCCCAGCCAACACAGGGCACAAGGCAGGAACCAATCCCGGGCAGGGTGCCAACCCACCGCAGGACACACACAAACACACCAAGCACACACTAGGGCCAATTTAGAATCGCCAATCCACCTAACTTGCATGTCTTTGGACTGTGGGAGGAAACCGGAGTGCCCAGAGGAAACCCACACAGACACGGGGAGAACATGCAAACTCCACGCAGGGAGGACCCGGGAAGCGAACCCAGGTCCCCAGGTCTCCCAACTGCGAGGCAGCAGCGCTACCCACTGCGCCACCGTGCCGCCCTGCGAGAAATGCAAGAAATGTTAAACAACAACAACAACATTTATTTATATAGCACATTTTCATACAAAAAGTATCTCAAAGTGCTTTACATAATGAAGAAAAGAAAAATAAAAGACAAAATAAGAAATTAAAACAAGGCAACATTAGTTAACATAGAAAAGGAGTAAGGTCCGATGGCCAGGGTGGACAGAAAAAAACAAAAAAAACTCCAGAAAGCTGGAGAAAAAAATAAAATCTGTAGGGGTTCCAGGCCACATACCTAAAACAGAAACTTTTTTCATGTTCTACTAATAATTAGCAAAATGCTGATGTGAAGTGTATAATGTGTCAAGACTGAAGTAGTAAGAATAAGAGCAGCTCACTACTCAAAGCGGAGGTGCCTGGGATCGAACCAGGGACATCTTGATTACAAGTCAGCAGTTCTTACCATTGTACCACCCAAGCGTTGTGTCAATGTGGTGTCAATGTCGTACTCTAACCCAAGTTCTTTTTCTACAGTTATATTCTTGAATAAAAGCGAACTTGTTTTGTGATACTTTTGTGAAAGTGTGTATTTGATATTTGGACTTCAGTCTTCACACATTATACACTTCATGTCTACATTTTGTCAATTATTACTAAAATATGAAAAATGTTTCTTTTTTAGTTATGTGTTCAATATTTATTGCATTTCTCACATTTCCTGTCATCCTAAATGTACATAGATTGTTGTAGACACAGAACAAAAATGAATGCATGTGTTCCAAATAACAATATATTATTTACCCTCTACAACTCCAGGTACCTCACAACCAGATAAACAAGACTTTAGCTGGGAGGTGAAAATGATGTCTCCTGTCACTAGTCTTTAACAGCTCGCCTAACAGCAACTCTTTTCATCTCCTTTTAACTGGGAGTGATGGCACACCATTTTGTTCATCCATTCATTAAGAATAATATAAATATTTTCTTTACATTTATATAGAACTTTTCTCACTACTCATAGCATTCTTAACCCGGGACCAGGTCATGGGGCAGCTGAAACGTATCCCAGCAATCTTTGAGCACAAGGCAGAAACAGTCCCTTGACAGGGTACCAGTGAAAACAGTTATTTTGAATTCATATTATACAGGTCATTTTTTGTGGAATTAGCTGCCATTTCTTTCAACCTCACATTGACTGCGTTAGTATCATCGTAATCAAGAAAGGCAGACTGTGGTATAGCAGGTCCGCAGCTCAGAAAAAGGCAGTCAGATTTAAAATAAATAATTAATTGGCCGCCTCGAGCTCCATGGGTGTATGTGCTTGCACAGCTGCAGGAGGTTGGTGAGGTAAGATGCGCCTGCACATGAGAGTGTGGTCTGTCTCAATTGCTTCATCGGTTTCCTGCAGTACGCAATTGAGATGCTGCGCCCACAGGGGCATATATGGAAGAGCTGGCACAAGAAAAGGAGAAAAGAAAACAGAAAAAAGGAAAAAAAGAAGAACATAGACTGGCCAGTGAGTGAGTGATTGGCTTCCCAGAAGGAGTAGCATAGCCAACCCACACCGTCACATTTGGTGGCAGTGGTTGGATGAGCCAAGGCAGTGTGGACTGAAGAAAGGAGAAGGAAACAGCAAGAGGGAAAGTTGACTGTAAAGAACCAACGGGACTCAAGCCAGAGGAGGATGTTTTTAGAACTGAACTTTTTAATGGACATTTATTTATTGATTGTTTTAATTGTCATTTTACAGTTCTTATTCTTTTAATGTCCCTGTTTTACAAGGGGGGGGGGGGGGGGGGGTGGCTTGTGTTTTGTTTTACGAAAGGGTTTGTTTTAGTGCTGTTATTATTTAGTGCAGTGACAGGGCCAAGCCATAGACCTGGGTCACCCTTTGCACTGGGTTGGTTGAGGCATGGAGCCTTCCCGTTCAACTGGAGGCTTAACGGGGGGGGGGGGGGGGGGGTACGTGGTATAGTGCGTCTGTGAAAAATAATTAATTGGCTGGCTCGATCTTTGTGGTTGTGTGAGCATGTGTAGCTGTAGGAGGTTGGTGAGGTAATTGGTGCTAGATGCATTGCACGTGAGGGTGCAGTGTGTCTTAATTGCTTCATCGCCTTCTTGTAGTGCACGATCGAGATGCTGCGCCCACAGAAACATATATGGAATAATGCAGCATGAGAAAAGGAGAAAAGAGAGCAGAAGGAAGTCGAGATGATTTCAAGTGAACTTCCCATGGCATGTAATCCATTTTCCAAATGTTCCTTTTTCCATTTTGGGGTCATAAATGCAAATCCATCATAAAACAGCAATACCCATACAGCAGAGCTTACTTTGAGGGAGTGTGCTGTGGTGAAAAGACACCTTCACAATCAGAATCCTGATTGGGCTAATGGGGTTCTCATTTGGTTCGAGTGGCTTTGAAGGTTGTTTTCTAGATTCTAATTGGGGAACTTTATGCTCTGGTAGCCCAATGGGGGAAGTATTGGGAAACTAAAACTAAAAACTTAAAATTTTGTTGTACCATAGCTCCAACTGAGACAATCATAAAAAACAATTGCAAGGCACACTAAAAATGCTAGTAAAATAAAGGACTTTATCCAAAGGAACTAATAAGGAGCTAAAATAAATCTTTATTAAAAATGAACGCAATAAACGTTCATGCATTAACAGAAAAAAGTACTTGTGACTTAGAGACTTTTCTTGCTGAAAAGACATTTTATCATGAAGATGACTTGGAAATGCATCCAACATTTATTTATAAGTAAGAAAGCTAAAAATCTCCATGTAATTGGTATGCTTTTCCCACTCTGGCATAGTTTCAATAGATTTTGTGTTTCCTGTTATGAACTCAGCCATTGGGCATGTTTAAAAGCAGCCACCTGTTAAATTACTTAGTTACTAAGCTGCTGGAATACAAAAAACATGTAAATGGAATTTCTTGGTGCTATGAAAACTAAAATCTTAAGGTCGGAAAGGCTGTTTTTTAAAATTATTACATATTTATGTAGACCGTTGTTTACTTCTTTTTGTAGAATCTCAACCAATTTTCATGTATTTTGCTAGGACATCTAGGATACGGACTGCTTAATAGTATAATAGAACCAGTATTCGTTTCTGAGATGAGCTCAAATAATGGCTGCTTCACACGGCACTAAGGCAGGGGTTTGAATGCTTCTTTTTCATAAACCTCTCATGACAGTAGGCAGACATTCAGGTGAGTTTATTGGCAGACTTGCATGGCATTTTGCAGTATTGCTATTATTTAAATGTGTTGAGATCCACTGCAGAGTTCAGATAGCCTATGAGAGTTGTAACATGGGACAAAAGCTTTTACAAGCTTTAAAAAAGTTTAATTAAATTCTAAAAGCACAACTGTAATTAGGGTGGCATGGTGGCGCCGTGGTAGCGCTGCTGCCTTGCAGTAAGTAGATCTGGGTTCGCTTCCCGGGTCCTCCCTGCATGGAGTTTGCATGTGCTCCCCGTGCCTGCGTGGGTTTCCTCTGGGTGCTCCGGTTTTTTCCCACAGTCCAAAGACATGCAGGTTAGGTGCATTGGTGAAGCTAAATTGTCCCTAGTGTGTGCTTGGTGTGTGGGTGTTTATGCCCTGTTTTGGGCTGGTGCCCTGCCCGGGTTTGTTCCTGCCTTGTGCCCTGTGTTGGCTGGGATTGCCTCCAGCAGACCCCCATGACCCTGTGTTGGGTAATGACTGACTGACAACTGTAATTATAGGCTTTTTAATGTTAAATTATGTTTTTCAATTGTTGTTTCATCCTTAGGATTACATTATTTAGTGGTACTGCCTTATGGATGCAGTGTCCTAGACTGAAATCCCATTTGCTCTCTCGGCTTGCATGTTCTTCCAATGTCTGTGTAAGATTTTAGGATATTCCAGTTTTAATTTCACTGCTAGGTTATTTGTGATTTTAAACTGACCCAGTGTGCCCGAGTATGTCCAATGATGGACTGGCAACCTTTGATCCACTGTGACCCAGAATTAGATTAACTTGATTCAAAAAGGTTATGTTTCAAGTTTATGCCTTGTGTTATTGTTGAAAAAAAAATGTCATATTTTTAATTATGTTGTTTTTGTAATAAACATAGAGCACTGTGCAAGTCTAAATGGATGAGTACCCCATAAGAATATATTGTACTGAACTCAATCAAATGGAAATTAACTGAATATTTTTTATACCCATGGCAATGACGAGTATATTGTTAAAGTTATTTTATATATTGTTGTATTATAAAAACAACTCATTTTCAACCATTTATTAAGATACCCAATTATCTCCCAATAAATCTCATTTGTCTGTTGCAATTTAAAGATATGTATCATTACAAAACATTTATTTCTGCTTTAAAAGAATAACTAGTAGTAGTAACACCACTAAAAAGAAGTGCACAATTAACCTTAAATTAGAATAGTTAAAATAACTTTGAATATGCAAATCAATATATATAGCCCTTTATGTTCAGCGTTTTGTGAAAAGAGAATGGCAAAAGCCCAGGGGAAAAAAAGGAATTTCTACCAATGCAAAGTGGCTTAAGCAGTGGTATGAACAACAAAAGAAAGTTGATTGAATTATACAAAGTGATGGAGACACTTGAAAGTTCAAGTTCAGAAAGTCATACAGTGCTCGAAATAAAACAGAAGTGGTCAGATATCTACGTTGCCGTGAAAAGGCGAGTTGTAGCCCACCGTCTGAGTGTCATACAGAAGCGTATTAGGGTACAGAGAAAAGAAACAAATAGGGACACAGTGAAGAAAAATAGGTTGAAAAGTTTAATCTCGAAATTTCCAACTTAATCTCGTAGTTTATTTTGTCATTAAAGTAGAACATCGTAAACTTCATCTTAAAATTGATGTTTAATTCTCAAATTCCATCATAACTAAAGTAGCACGTTAAATGCTTTGTATTCTATGTGTTCTATACAGTATGTGCGAATCACTATGGGCTTTCTCTTTTGTAGACAGGAGAGCATGGGCACCACACAGAATACATTACATTCATGATATTACAGGTCTGTGAACATTTCAGATTACTGAGATGTATACTTTTGATGATGAAATGCATTAAAGAATGTACTAAACATGGGGGCACAGTGACACACTGGTATCAGAATGCTGATTCTCCATAACTTTTAAGAAACATTGAAAAATCTTCATAATATGTGTTTAATCATTCCATCCAACTATCCATCCAGGGTCACTCCAGTCCCAGCAAGCATACAGTGCGAGGCAGGAACAGTCCCTTGATGGAGCGCCAGCTCATCGCCACCGTGCCCCCACATGTTTAATTATTAACAATATACATTATTTAAATGAAGTTAACAATTTATCTGTATTATGTAATATACATAATATAATGCATTTTATCTTAGAAATTATATCAAGTATACATCCTATTATTCTAACAGCACACAGCTCCTAGAGGATAGCTCTTGGAAATCTATATTGACTTAGAAGCTAGTCATCATCATCTGTAAATACGCACTCTCTTCTATTGAATTGAATTGAATTCCTTTATTGTCATTGTATGGTACATAGAAAATCAATATGCAAATCCTCCATAAACTTATTTTCCTATAAAAATTATAAAATAACAATAATAATAATAATAATACAATAAAAAACAATGAAAAATATACTGTATGAAGCCATAAGTACAATATACATGTGCATATTGTGCCGATAGTGCAAATGGTTCAGAAAGTGACTCAGGTTGTGCAATATTACAGCTGTAGTGCAAGTTTACAGTGAGGTAATTGTAATTATAAGTACAAACAGTTCTACCATGAGCACTTAATGGACTGATGGAATGCATTTATAGCTCATGGGATAAAGCTGTTTCTGAACCTCACGGTCCATGCAAAAAAGGCTCTGAAGCGTTTGCCAAATGGGAGAAGTTCGAACAGACTGTGCTCATGGCTGAATGGAATCCATGCAGATGCTGGTGACTTTCCTGATGCAGCGTGTGCTATAAATATCCTCCAGAACTGTAAGTTGGATCTCGATAATCCTGTACACTTTCGACACAACCTGCAGTAGAGCTTTCCGATCAACTGCTGTAGAGCTGTGATTCCACACTCAGAGTGGTGCACTGAGAGTAACAACGCTAAAGCAGCTGTGGTATTTGGAATAGCTTGGCCATTCCGTAGATCATTATACTGTTAGAGGTTCATTAAAATCAAGTATCTTAAATTTATAAACGATATGCGTGTAATTTCAGTGTATTTCATAAAGCTAGTGTCATGAATGTGAATCTAGAAAACAAAGGGAAACCACACAGGAACAGCAGCCATGACACTGTGTGTTGTCAGTTTGCAAAACTGAGCAGAAACATACATATGCAAGGGGGGGTGTTGCCGTGAAAATGTATGTGGCTTTACGCCAAGTTTAGTTTTTATATATCGTGATGTGAGCGTGGAAATGGGTATACGCAGCATTTTTGTGTGTGTGCACCGTTTATACATGATGCCCCTAGTGATCCCAGCTAACTGGATGCCTAACCCCTCCTGGGTTTCCTCCAGGGGAGCTCTTTTCACTCATGAGGATTCTGGAGGGTGCATGGGAGTATGCCCAATCAGTCTACATGTGTTTTGTGCTCTTGGAAAAGGCATATGACCATATTCCTCGAGGGATTCTGTGTTTACTGGGAGAGTATGGGGTTCCAGAGCCCCTAATAAGGGCTATGCAGTCCCTGTCTAATCAGAGTGAGAGCTGTGTCTGCATAATCTTAAAAACATCAGCATCATTTTCAGTAGGTATGGGATTCCGCCAGGGCTGTGCTTTGTCTCCTATCCTGTTTGTGATTTTCATGGACAGGTTACCATGGAGGTATCTGTGTTTTTAAACACTACATTTATTATAATATATCTGAATTTGTGTTAAGACATCGTCAGAAAGTAATCAAATTTATCACTAACATTTATCAATACAGAATAAGTGATCTATGAATAATGGCTGTGTGGCCTATAAATAATGGTAACTACCAATGAGAAGTATGTAAAACACATAGCTATTAACTTACACAGTTAGGTACGTACTCACACTCAGTTATTTTGGGTCAAGTGATTGTCACTAATTAGCAAATCCACAATTCTGGGATGTGGGTGACATAACTGTTGAAATCCTGCAGACAGAGAACAAATCAGAACCTTGGAGCATGCACTACCTACTGCTCCACTGAGCTACACCATACTCATGTAGTGTGATAGTTATCAATATATTATTCTAAAAAAAGTTTTTATGGTTTTCTTTTCATTTTTAAAGCTTTTTTTTTAACACTAGTCTTATTTGAAAGCAAAAAAAAAAAAAAAAACCATCAGCAATGCAACTGCAAAGCCATTATTATGTCATGTTTTCTATATAATTATTTGCTATTTGGTTTTGGCAAAATGAGCAGCTTCCTTTGATTTATGCTACTTTCTAAATCAAGTCAGATGCAGCGGACAATTATTTTTAGATAAACATGTTATTGTACCTATAAAAAAGGTTAAGCAGTTGGTAATCATTTCATTAAAGCTGATAAATTGCTTACACTTCCCTCTGTAGAACCAGCTGTTATATTATTTGTTCTGTTGACAGTGAGACACAAATATGTTGACAGAATTTATATTTCCCCTTTGTTTAAAACTCAGAATGCCTCATTTGCAAAAGAAGAATAAAATGTTGATGCCAAAATAAGCCGTAAAGATTTCTGAGTTCTTCTCTTATTGAATAAATCTGTCTTGACACTGTAGTGATTGTATGAAAATTATCTGAGGGAAGATAAACATGTCTTCAATTTTTATATGTTGAGGTTCAAATTTGTATTCATTTTCTGTAAAACATTAATTGAAATTCCCTGACCCAAGCAGCACTCGGCATAAGAAATTTTAGTGACTAGGACTGCAGTCCTTCAAAGGAAACACTCATTATGATCAAGTACTCCCACCATTTTCGTGTAATTTTGCTGTGTTGTTTCGTTTTTTTTTTTTTCTAAATATTTTATATTTTTTTAGTATTGTCCATTTCAGGAGATGGACGTCTGAGATAGAACTCCATTAGCAGCGGTGTTATTTTACCTTTTTTTATTATCATCCCAAGGTATCCTGTATTTACTCAACCTGAGAGGATTTAATTACAGTATATGCAAGTGCATACAAGCATGAGTAGCTAAAAAAAGCCTCAGAAAGAAATGGAAAAGACAGCTAAAGCTTCATCAGATCTAAACAGGCATCAAGTTCAAGTTCAAGGTACGGCCTGCCAGAAACTGACCTGGAACAGATAAGTGAAAGAACAGATCTCCTGGGACCTGACGCTGCAGCATCGGCTCCAGCTGAGAGTAAAAATGGGAGCAAAACTGCAAGTGAGTCGGGCCAGGAGAAATCATCAATTCCAGGAGGTTCATTGAAACTGAGCATGGTCTTACTATCTGTGCTGTCAACCACCCATGTGAGTCAGTGGCACAGACTCCAGCTGGGCTTGCTACTCAGCCCACAGAGCGTGAAGAAGACTGAAACAAACAGTTCGAGCTGAAGGTAACGATCACAATGATTATTGCAATAACTACTGCACTCTAGGGGGATGGGACATAAATGACATAAAGAGTAATATAAAGAAGGTTGCAAAGGATATAAGGAAAGATATAAAGGGCATAAACATGACAAATGTGAAGCTGCTTTAGGGTGTTAAAGACTCAGAGAAACGTTTAAGTAATCACTTTGAGGAAGTCTTTAAAGGTGTGCTAGAAAAAATTGAGGAAAAAATACAGGAAAATGTGAGTAAGCTTGTGAATAAAATTAGAGCACTTGGTGCTCAGGTTGAAGATGTTAAGCAAATATTCACAACTCGTACTGAAATTGGTTGTGCTTGGAGAAAGACTAACTGTGCTGGAAAGCAGATAGAGAAGAAATAATATCAGAATCGAAGGTCTCCCTGAAAATGGTGAAAGTCCAAACCCACTGAAATTCATAGCTGAACTATTCTCTCAAATAATTGGAGAGGACTTCAAATCAGATACCGAAATATCAGCAGCTTACCGCATAAGTGGAACTAACGCCTCAAAACCTAGTTGCCTCATTGTACGTTTCAATGAATTACAATTTAAAATGAATCTGATGTCCCATCTCAGATTTAAACAAGAGATTATATTTGAAAATAACAGCATTTACATTTTCCCTGATTTTTCACCTTCAACAGCTGCTAAATGTGCCATGTTATACAGTGTAGCCGCTGAAGTATAAGGTGGGATCAAGCACGGGTAAAACGCGTGCCGAAAGAAATTTCTCAGTCCAAAAGTTTGTTTTAAAAATATTTAGTTAAAGTTAAAAGCAAATATTCCACACAAGAATAAAGAAAAAAGTAGTTACACATGTAGAATAAAAGGCAAAAAAAGGAAAAATATATCTTTTCTAACCTTAGCTTTTCTTGAAAAACATTAGTTACTTCTGTACTTAAAAGTTCTTTACTTCTTCTTCTATACTTAAAGATTCTTAGCTTCTTCTTCTGTACTCTTTAAAAATACAGCACAACACTTAAATAAGCACTGTTTTCTTAGAGTTAATTTCCACACTCAAAAGGTCCATAGGCCCGTAGGCACGGTTTAAAACCTTGTGCCCTCTATGCCTTACACATGGCAAGGCTGGTCACTAACTGAAGAATAATGTTTAGTCAGAGCTGTTAGAAATGGCAAGAATATACCAATTCAATTCTACTTATGGGGGTTATAGGAACCTCCCATAGATTATGCTTTGTCATCTAGTAAAATATTTATGAATCTTATATAACTAGGAAAATGGTTCTTACGTACAGCATTAAACACTGCTTCCACAAAGCCAAATTTAAATACAGTGTCTTGTATCCTGCTAAATTAAGAGTGGATATTCAAGGCAAGTTTTACATTTTTAGTTCTCCAGATGAATCAGAAAAAGAGCTAAGAAAATTGAACCCGACTGTTTTTGGGCCTGCACCAAATTAACATCATTCTGGAAAAAGTTTTTAAATGCCTATCAGACAGCCTTGGTGTCACAATCCCACCTAATCCACTAACAGCTGTGATTTGTGGACTTCCAGATGAGCTTAAAGTGGAGAAGGACAAACAAACTGGAATTGCTTTTACTTCACTATTAGCACGTAGACTTATTTTGCTCAACTGGAAGAATCCTAACTCACATCTGCTAAGTCGGTGGGTAACTGATGTTATATACTATTTGAAATTGGAAAAAATCAAATTCTCTTAGAGGATCTGTTCAAAACTTTTTTAAAACCTGGTAGGACCTAATGAATAATCCATATTACTAAACGTGAATGGTAAACTGGATGGACGCAGGGACATGGGCCGTGGACGCAAAAGACGTAGTGCGCAGGCGCCACACAAAGCCCCCCTCCAAGCACCGGAAAATGAGAAATGATGCGCCACGCCCATAGCAACAGACCCATGCAACAAAGTGCCACACGAAGGCCATACCACACAAAACAGGACACACACAAAAAAGAGGATTCAGACCCACGACACACAAAGCACCCCTCCACTAACAGAAATAAGAAATGAGGCAACGCGCCCCTAGCACACCAAAAACAAAGGAGTCAGACGCAAGCGCCACATAGCACACGAAACGGTACGCACACAAAAATGAGGATTCACACCCACGACACACAAAGCCCCCCTCCACTAACAAAAATAAAAAATGAGTTAACGCACCCCTCAAAGAAAACGCACGCCAACAAACGACGTCATACATAGACAACAAGACACCCACGACACACAAAGCCCCCCTCCACTAACAGAAATAAAAAATGAGGCAACGCGCCCCTCAAAGAAAACGCACGCCAACAAATGACGTCATACATAAACAACAAGAGACCGGACTACAATACATATACAGGCGCGACACCTGATGGGTAATAATACGAAGAAACCCTCCAAGCACCGGAAATCCGTCTTGCAAAACTATTAATTATAGGTGAATGTACAATGACATCCAGTCACTTACTCAACACCATTGATAAACTTCTACAAACGTTAATGAATAATAATATTCCCTTTGGAGGAAAGGTACTTTTATTAGGAGGAGATTTTAGACAGTGCTTACCTATTTCTCCACATGCAATGCGCTCAGCTATTGTTCAGTCCACCTTAAAATACGCGGACAATTGGCATTGCGTTGATGAATAATAATATTCCGTTTGGAGGAAAGGTACTTTTATTAGGAGGAGATTTTAGACAGTGCTTAACTATTGCTCCTCATGCCATGCGCTCAGCTATTGTTCAGTCCACCTTAAAATACGCGGACGACGTCATACATAAACAACAAGAGACCGGACTGCAATACATATACAGGTGCGACACCTGAATGGTAATAATACGAAGAAACGAACAGTCCGCATATTAACAGTGAGTGCGATCCTCCTTATTACTTATCCATTTTACTAACGATAATGAACAAACGAGTCATGAATTCACGATCACGGGTGCAGAACGAGACAGCTCGAGTAACGGGACCACAAACACGAACCCGCATAAAAAAAAGCAATAAACGTCGGCGCCTAAAACGCGCTTCTAAAACTGGGGAAGAAAAAATGTTACGTGGATAATTGGCATTGCTTTCAAAGATACGGTTGGTACAAAACATGCGATGTCCAGATCCAGAATAGAACAATTGGTTATTACAACTAGGAGATGGGACACTCACCAATACAGATGAACTTCACCCAGATATTATTACAATTCCTCAAGCCTTTATCTGCGACGACTTAGTTTAGACCAAATACCCCTTTTAACACAACGGACTATATTATGTCCAAAAAATATTACTGTTGATCACATAAATAACCAAGTCATTCCATTACTTCCTGTAGAGGCACGGCTCTTTCTAAGCTCTGACAAAGTTGACTACAATGACCATCTTAATTTCCCCTTACAATATTTGAACACTATTCACCCAGCCGGATTACCACAACACAATCTTAACCTTACAATCGGAACAATAATCATGCTATTAACAAACCTTAACACTAAACAAGGTTTATGCAATGCTACACGTTTAGTCGTCAACTCCATGACACACAATGTTATTGAAGCAAAACTTCTTACAGGATCACATGCTAACAATACTGTTCTGATTCCTACAATTGACCTTACAAGTTCTGACCTAGAATTACCTTTTACACTTAAACGGCGACAGTTCCCCATTAAACCTGCATTTGGCTTGACCATCAACAAATCACAAGGCCAAACCATGAACAAGGTTGGCATCTACCTCTCTAAGCCCGTTTTTGGAAATGGACAACTTTATGTGGCCTTCTCACGAGTTCGACGTTCATCTGGCGTTAAATTTAGGGTTATAAATGATCCATGCCAAGAGAAACTCATTCAAGAACAAGACACCATCTTTACTACTAATGTTGTGTACAAAGAAATTTTCCGATAAATCTTTACACTGTGCCTTGCAATTTATTCTTGGCTTCCTCTATGCGTCATCTACACCTTCACGCTATGCTATATCTCATACATACATCACGCTATTTATAATTACCCAACACCAGGGGTTGGCGAGCAAAGCGAGCAGGGGGTGGAGCCCCCTAGTTTTTTAGAATAAGCATTTATATTGGGAGAAAGACTCTTTTCTCTCTTTAATACTCTCAATAGTTTTATTCTGGCTGTTGACCTTCCTGTCTTTCTCATGGGTGGGTGTTGATTTGAATTTAGTTTTGTTAAGTTTAACTTGATTGTATGGAATGTTATATGATTTTAATAAATTCAATAAAAGATTAAAAGAAACAAAAAAAAAATTCAGAAAAGGAGTGGAAGGCAACCATGCAGAGAATTCATTCTAGCTCCATATGCGCAAATCAATCAATTATTCAAATTAAAATTTCTTATCGAGCACATCTATCTCATTTAAAATTGTCCAAAATGTTTCCAGGGCAAGACCCAACCTGTGAACGTTGCAATCGAGCTCCAGCCTCACTGGGCCACATGTTTTGGGCCTGCACCAAATTAACATCATTCTGGACCAAAGCTTTAAATGCCTATCAGACAGCCGTGGTGTCACAATCCCTCCCCATTAACAGCTGTGTTTGGTGTACTTCCAGATGGGCTTAAAGTGGAGAAAGACAAACAAATCATAATTGCCTTTACTACACTACTGGCACGTAGATGTATCTCGCTCAACTGGAAGAATCCTAACCCGCCTCTTTTAAATCAGTGGGTAACTGATATTATATACTGTTTTAAATTGCAAAAAAATCAAATTAGACTCTTAGAGTATCTGTTCGAAACCTTTTTAAAACTTGGCAGGATCTCATCAATAACATTATAGAATAAGCACTTATATTGGGGAGAAAGACTCCTTTCCCTCGATGCAACTCTAAAAGGTTTTACTCTGGCCGTTGGCCTTTCTCTCATTCTCATAGGTGGGGGTTGAATTGAATTTAGAATTTAATTTTAAGTCTGAAATGATTGTATGGAATGTCACATGCTTTAAATAAATCGAATTAAAAAAAAAAATACGATTGTGAATCACATCATGTTCGTGCAAGGCAAAGAAGATTCTCCCTGCAATTTGGTCCATTCACATTCACTTTTGCCATAATTATACATTGTGTTTCCTTCTCATCTACTTTTTTATGTTTTAATTACAATTTTAATTATAATATCGCACTCACTTCCACTTAGTATATACTCATTTTGGTAATCATAAAGGAGATAATCTATTTTTTTCAAAGGGGACTGTTTAAAATGATATTCTTGGTTTACTGTATTAGGATTATACTATCATATGTTATCTACTTCTCCATCATTCCCTGGATTTATTCTTTTGGGACTGTTTAGGATTATATTCTAGATTTATAGTATTTGGACTGTATTACCAATAGATATCTCTACTTTAATCTTTCTACACCACGGGGGTATTTTCTGTACGTCGCTTAAATCATCCGAGATCAGATGCCTCATCTTGGATGAGTTAATGCCAGTGAAACTCATCTGGGATAAGTCGGTTTTTCAAATGCAGCGGTGTGGTAGATTAGTCTAGCTGGATCTAATCATCGAGATGAATGCGCGCGCCCGCCTGAGTAAAAAACCCATATATATTGAGTCTAGAAAACATGATCAGCAAGTCTTTGATAGGCTGTAACAAAATGATGAAAGAACGCATTTTTTTCACACAAGTGGTGCTGGACCTTTTATTCGAAGGACATGAACAATTTCAAGATTTAATATGCACAAGGGGTAACACTGCAAAAGCAGCCCAAACCAGAAAAGACGTCTCGCAAAAAGTGACCGACAAATTAAACGCTAAGTAGTGTGCATTGTACTTACTGAATGCAGCGTTTCATTTCCTATGTGTCAGATTAATTATTATAATAATTATTAATTATTATACCCAGGGGGGTATTTTTCGTACGTGGATTACTTGTTTAGCCGGATGTAATTGTTGACGATTTGGCCTTATCCTGGATCTGTCGGTTTTTCGAAACTCTTGCTGGATGTGTTGTCATAGCAGCACATCCAAATCCTCAAACCTGCTCGGAGCAGGTTTGTTCTACATAAACAAGGATTAGCTCACACACTTAATCAGTGTCCGTGCGTGGAATTCATTTAGTCACGACTTCACCGTTCATGAATGAGCGACCAATTGATATTGGTAGGCCAATTATAAGAAGAGAATTTCATACAGAGAGGGGTTTGCGCGATCGGCAAGATCCTTTATTGCTCCCGGAGGAAATTCTTTTTGAAAGATACCGCTTCAGCCGAGGGGGAATATGGTACCTCAAAAATTTATTAGGACCTTATATTCGAAGTCAAACTCGGCGAAGTCGGGCTCTCACAACCACACAGACAGTATGCATTGCTTTGCGTTTTTTTGCAAGCGGCTCTTTTTTTATATACTGTAGGAGATGTGGAAAATCTACCTAAAAGTGCAGTTTGCCAGGCAATTCGTAAAGTCTGTTTGGCTCTGAAATATTTCCTTCAGGTTTTCATAGTGTTTCCTGGACACCTGCGTGTACAGACAAAAGAGGTGTTTCGTGCCATTCCAGGTAGGTAATACACAGGCAAAAACACCCACAGTTCCATAAAGAATCTCACAATCAGCCTAACATTCTCATTTCCCAGGATTTCCAAATGTGATTGGGGCACATGGGACTGATCACAGTGGTGTTTGATCAAACATTATTTGGAAAATGTACCTCTCCTCCTGATGAATAATCAGACAGTGTCTTCATCAATAATTTGACCTTCGTCAATATCTCGTTGGTCAGGCACAGGTTCTAGGGATATGAGATTCCCTGCAACTGACCCAACAAAAAAAGAGGGCTATATGGAACCTACCTATGGCACACACTGAGGACAAATATATGCAATGACCATCCTTTACCTGAAATGAAGTGACCACAGCATCCTGCCACTGGTTCTGAGGAGGAGCTTTTCCCTGGAATGCCCTCAGAAACAGGGCGATGGGCATTTTGCTGGATAGCCAACTCTTCTGCAGGGGTTAGGTCTGGACCGGGTGGACCTCCACCTGTTTTTTGCTTGTCTGCCTTCTTATTAGCTTTAAAATTAATGTGTTTTATATAATATATGATTCTTTATGCCAGTAATTCTTTAAACAGTCATATATCAATATTTACCAGTTTGAAGTATATTCTTGTACTTCACTTTAACCTGTTCCCGTGTTCTCCTTGTGCTCACGTTTGATCTGGAATTATGACATATTAAATAATAATTAATCTGACACATAGGAAATGAAACGCTGCTTTCAGCAGTTTTGAGATTACCCACATACTGTACAGTATTCCAAAACAGCAATATTCCATAACAGCATATCCATATTGTCTTAAGGTTGGGCGCATGAAGAAGAAAACAAAAAGGCAAAAAGCAAACCATTGTTGAGAGAGTTAGTTTTTTTAAAAGGAAAGTGGCTGTGCACTTCGCCAATTCCTGCATTCATCTTCCTCCACAGCACCATTTCAGCCCTAGATAGACTGTTCTCTCTGCACATTGTGTGGAGGAGATACTTCACCCAACGAGCATGAATTCACGTTGCAAAGGCATCACCAAGCACAGTTATTGGCCTTAGTGAATGTTGTGAATTGCTGTTTCTGTTTTTTAGGCAAGTAGATCATAATAACTGGGATAGTTCTGATTGCTTATATTGTTTCAGTTATACAGAAACTTATTTTATTTCACAAAGATACTGCCTGCTGCTGCTAGACTGATAATACATGTGTGCTTCAGTGAGAGAGTGAATACACTCAGCATACAATCAAGTGATAAAACTGAACATGCATTATAAGTATTCATTAATTCATCTAGCCTGCTTATCCAGGGCTGGGTCATGGGGTAGCTGGAGCTTAGTAAGTTTAGCTGGGGTTTAGTAAGTTTAGTGCTGATTGTTTAGCAAAAGCAGAGGGGTTGTGCAGAGCTATCATTCCTGTCCCATCTCTCTAGTTCTGATGTCACTACATTGGTTACCTGTACCATTTAGAATTGACTTTAAAATACTGCTTATGGTTTACAAATCCTTAAATCATCTCACTCCATCCTATATTTCAGAATGCCTTTCATCTTACACTCCAAACCTTAGATGTTCAAATGGCTGTCTGCTTATAATTCCAAGAGCTAAACTTGAGGCAGCCTTCTGCTGTTATGCAGCTAAAATCTGTAATAGCTTACCAATAGAAATTCACCAGGCTAATACGGTGGAGCATTTTAAAAAACTCCTAAAAACTCATTATTTTAACATGGCTTTCTCTTAGCTTCATTTAAGTTTATTCCTGATAATTCTGTATATGCATTTAATTATCATTACCTTTCTTGGTGGCTCTGAAATCTGTACTAACCCCTATTTTCTCTGCTGTTCTTTTTCTGGTTGATCGCCACCATCACCTGATCAAAGCACTGTGCAGTCCCTACATTAATGGCTTGAAGACCAGAGGTCCACATGACCATCATCATCAAGCTCTTTCATGTGAAACCTGAAAACCATGAGGACTGATTGAGATCATTTATGTTAGCTAGAATGCCTAGAGGGGGCTCAATGGTTTCGTGGCCTTGGGACCCCTGCAGATTTTGTTTTTTTTCTCTCCAGTTGTCTGGAATTTGTTTTGTTTGTTTTTTCTGTCCTCCCTGGTCATCGGACCTTACTTTTATTCTATGTCAATTAGTATTGCCTAATTTTATTTTTATATTTAGTCTTTTTTCTCTTTCTTCATCCTGTAAAGCACTTTGAGCTACATCTTTTGTATGAAAATGTGCTATATAAATAAATGTTGTTGTTGCTGTCTGACAGCACCAGGGTCTGCATGAGTGTCACATGATCACCTTGTGTATTTAGGGATTGATAAGTATTAGTGAGTATAAGTAAGTTTATTCACTAGACATGTTGTCCTAAGTTCTTTTATTACCATATCCACAGCAAGTGTGACTCATCGTGCATTGTAAAAGTTGATAATAGTTTGAGCTGTTTCGTTCTGCTGTATTGCACACTTTGCCTTTTTCATTTTCTGAATTTTTTTTATTGCAGAACACATCACACAAACTGCAAAGCACAGGAGGCTTGGCTGTTTAAAAAAATCTAAGGATTTAATTAAAAATACAGTGCAGTGTAATCAGTTCACTTCAGAATTATTGTTATTTGCACTTGCGTAGGCTATGTAAAATAACAGCACAGAATGCAACTGGCACTGTTTGGGGTAAAAATGATCACATGATTTGAGCACATACTGTATCTGTCTGTTATAAGCCATGGCAGAACATAATCATTGAAAAAGCAGAATTGCCGAAGCAAAGCACAAGGAGCTTGTTGGGGTCATAACTTCAGGCATGACAGCGGCTGTGAGCAGATAAGTGAAAGGGAAATGTATTCTTACCTCAAGAAAAATAGTTGCAACAAACTGTGATAAAATAATTATTCCTAGTTTCCTTTAATTATTTTAAGGTTGCTCCATGACCTGACTTGACATATCACTGTTTTTATTAAATCAAAAATCGTTGCTGATTCATAGTGGATGGGTTTGGTAAGTTTTATGACTTTTACATTCACCTATTGACCAGTGTACCCTTCAGCTCCACTGTAAGTTGCAAGAACAGACAAGGAATTTTTAAAATGTCTAAAAAAAGTTTCACTTTAGAACACAATTTTATCTGACAAAATAATATATGCAATGACTATGAAGAAATAACTTTGACTTAAAAATTCTGCACTTATCATCTGCGCCTACAGCTTTGGCATTGCATTTTTGACCCTTGATTCTTGTTTGTGATTTTATACTTCATATTTTTACCCCTACTGTTATGTAAGATACCAATTCTGATTTTATGATAACTGGATTTGTTTGCTTTAGGTTTTGCTTTTTTTGTTGGCCTTGAACTTTTGTAATTAATTTTTTATTATATAAATACTTAATTATTTAAAGAAATGTGATTTTGTTTTCTTTGGAACCAGAAGTTTAACGGTTTTCCCTCAGTTAAACCTCTGCTCCCCAAGAAGGGGTCCCCTTATTCTAAAGATGCAAAGTAGCTTGTGTCAGTCATTTTCCAACCCGCTTAGTCCTGAACAGTGTTGAGGGGGTTCACTGGAGCCTACCCCAGCTAGCATAGGGTGCTGGCAGGAACAAACCCTGGACCGGGTGCCAGTCCATTGCAAGGTGAACACACACACACACACACACACACACCCTAACCATGTACTAAGACCAGTTTAGGATTGGCACTTCACCAAAACCTGCAAGTCTTTGGACTGTCCAAAGAAACCAGAGCACCAGGAGGAAACCTACGCAGACAGAGGGTGTTTTGTCTTGGTAGACAAATATATTGCTCTACTTTCCCCTACTGTATTATTAATATGTAGACTTTGTCAGAATGCCTCATATCTCATAAACTTACCACTGTTTATAAGGTGTTGTACCATATAACGTCTCCCCACCTTACCTTTTACATTTATAACCTTAGGCAATTAGGTGTAGTAAAAGACAAGCAGGAGTTAAGTTACACTTTAAATAATGTATTATTGATAATATTCATAAATAATAATAATATGCAAAGTACAATTGAATATTGGCAACCATACAACCTGATAAATGATAAACTGCCTGATGTGTAGTTTCAGGTAGTACACAAACTTGTTAGTTGCTTAAAATGTCTCTAGTTAAGTCCTCATTTGTGGTCAGCTTTCTTCAGAACAGGCCACATGCCTGTCTCAATATGGCTGCCGAGCTCTGCTCTTCATTGTGTTGTCCTTTTCAGTTCATGGTGTGTGAGATGCTCTTTCATTAGATGTTTGTAAGAGAGAGAGCTAGGTAAAGCAAGCAAATTTATAGGTTTTCTATCCAACCCCTACAGCCAATAGGGCGTCATGGTACTTAAAGGCTTCTGATACAAGCCAATTCCAAACAGCCATACTTCAGATCAATTGGGGGACAGAATACCCTCACACCTGCCCCCAAAACCATTTGTTAAGGTAAAAGTTGCCAGCTAGGCAGTCTGGCTTTCCTGTGGGGGTTGACTGAGAATCCTGCAGGGAATCACTCACCAAACTTGTTTTAGGCATTTCCCCCCAACCCTGTCGTAAAATTACAAAGAGACTCATTCCTAAAAAGGGGCAAGGGGTTCTTAAGCATCAAACCATTGCTGTTATTATTAATAATGTAACACTAATATTACATTGCTTTGTCTAAGTTACAAATAAAAATATGCAAAATATTTATCAACTTGTATCCAAAATTTCACATCACAACACAGGGTAAACATGCAAATTCCACACAGGGATGACCTGCGATGCGCACCCTGGTCTCCTTACTGTGAGGCAGTATGGATCTATGGATCAGTCTGGCACTGTGAGGAGCTCTGTTAATGACACAAACACAACTATGAAACTCAGAGATTGTTCAAGAAAATGTTCACAACTGAAAAGCACCAAAGACATGGAAAAGGCCCTTAGCTTTGCACATCATGCTACACAACAGCTTTCAAGTGAGCATTAAAAACACAAGACTCACTTACAGTTATCTTGATGCTTTCTAAATATAATTCTCATTCAACTCTCTTTTTCTGTACCTGGTACCTTTAAATGAATGATTATTTTGAGGGGTCAAAATCCATGCAATAATTATACACTTTGTAGGTCAATATTACTACCTCTTCTTAGAGTTCACATTTCAACAAGCCCCCATTCTATTTATTTAAAGCAGCTTGTTCATGTGTGACATTTGCCACAGTATATCCCATTCTGCACACTGTAAATAGATTTCCTGCCAAAGTTAAGGTGTGGTAAGTTAATTAGCACGACAAGTTAAACTAAAAATACCACACTTGTGATGCTCATATGCCTGCTTTGGAATTATACGCAGATGCATGTTGCTTAACCTCATTTATGATCAATTATGTGAAAGTTTAACTTACCTGATTAGTTACATCTTAACGGCTTTGTTTTTCAATGAAGCAAGAAATTTAAACTTATCCTATGATGCTTGTTTTACCTCTTTCAAAGTGCATTACACTTTAGTCCTTTGTTTTACAGAGTTATGGTACTCTAAAACCCATTTACATGAAAGTTAATCATTACATTTTACAATAGGTACCAACTTGTATGAAAGCAGCACCAGAAAAGTAAAGTCACATCCCAACAGTGAAACAGTAAATTGTGCATGTAGGCTGCATACAGTTTGCATTACTGATAATTACAGCACAAAAAAGAAAGTAGAAAATTGTGGTGCTGTGCTTACTATGGCTGCCTCACACATTAAAAGAACTTTGTTTGATTCCCAGCCTGATTACCTTTTTTTGGGGTGGGGGGTCCTACACAATACCCTATAAGTTTTCTCAAGATATTTTGGGTCCCATAGAAACGGATGTTATGATAACAGATGTCTGTAAATTTGCATGGTTGGGTGGAGTTACAATTGTGCAGTGCAGTGTGTTGGAGTCCTAACCATAATTCCCTTCTGCCATGTGGCTGATGCTGCTGCGATATGCATCAGCTACCCATGACACTCTGCTCCTATAAACTGAATATTTATAAAGAGAAAAAAAAGACCAAAATGTCTTTTTCAATGAGTGCCTCCTGCCATTATTTATGAAACACATTGAATCCAGTTAAAGATCCCAGTGCCTTGAAAGGGGGTACTCTATACAAAGTGTCATTCTTATAATCTGACGGTTTGGGACATTTTGTTAATGTTTTTTTCTCCTGATAAATGTACTAGTCTTAAATTGCTCTATTTCATATTTAAGGACTAAATTTTTCTTAATTATATATCTGTCTTACGTAAGTGTGCATTGTTTATTTTACTTTTATAATATTTATGCATTATTTTTCATATCTAACTTGTTTTCTTTTGAATATAATTACTGTACTTCTTTGAGATCTTGTAATACACTTTGAGCTGCATCATTTCTATGAAAATGTGTTATAGAAATAAATGTTGCTATTTCTTGGATGCTTTATACATCATGGGAATATTACTGTGTGCATGTTTTGTATTAATAATTTTACTGCAGGTTAAATAGAATTGTAGTATTATTAAGTTTGGGTTTGCTATGCGGCCATTTTGTAAACTTCCAGATTTTGTAACTATGTTATCAAGACGTGTTGCACTGTTGAAAAGGGTGTTACTCTCAGAAGGCACAATGTGCCATGTCACTGATATGTTTTAATAACCTCAAACTAAATATGATGCAGCATTCAAGATTACAGATCCAACCTTTAAACACCTTCAGTTTGTGCTCTCAGTGGTTAAGTGTCTTTCGATTATCAACTCATAGTAACTTACCAGCATGCCTTTTGATTATTGACTCACAGCAATTTTCCTTCCAAATTTGTTAACATTTTTTCATTTTGTTTTTTGGTGAAAGCAGATCTTTTCATAATTGACTCATGACAGTTCAACTTTTGGGTTCTTTGGCAGTTTAAGTGTCTAGTTTTTCGGTGAGAGCACATCTTATGGGAATCAACTTCTGTCTGTTCTCCTTTTGACTGTGTCCACTGTTTAGTGCTTAAGCCTTGACATTCCTGAACATACGCACAGTAAACCCAGTCCTTGCAGTTAGCTACATTGTGTTTTGTCAGCAGGTAATTCAGGAAGGTCTGCTGGAACTAAAAAAGTAGGTTGGCAGTGTCCAGCTGATCACCCTACATAAGGTGACTGGCATAACAGCTGTATAATAAAAAATATGAATTTATAGACAGAAAAGTACACAAAATGCAGGCACCTAATGGAAATGTATAGTACATGACAATAAGAGTAACAATTAACACAATTTCTGAACTGTTACTGGATCATCAGAATATTTTTACAGAGAACATGGTAAAAACAAAGAAGAAGCAGATGTACTGTAGGACCCATACATATCAATTAAGTGTGATTTTTTTTAGGCTATGGTGTGCTGGGCTGGTAACATCAGCCCACTGAATTAAGAAGCTAATCAAAAGAGCAGGCTTGGTTATGGGACACACACTCTGGAGCCCCTGGAGGTCATAGCAAAGGAGAGAATTAAAACAAAACTGAGTGCCATTATGAACAATGCTCCTCATCCTCTCTCTGACATACCAACACTGAGGGCTTTCAGCCAACAAATCATTCAGCAGATGTGTATTAAGAAACACTACTGGTGCTCCATTACACTAGCAGCAATGCGTCTGCATAATGACTCATTGGAACTGGGACTGCCATGTCAGAAGTTTTCTTTCTTTTTAATTTTCTTGTTTTATAGTCATTCTGGTGTGTGTTTGGACCATAGTATGTACATTTCTAAACTCTTTTGGGATGCCTCCCAATGGGACGACACACTGAAGAGCATCCCAAAATGCGATAGCTGCATCTGTGGAAGACAGCTTATCCATTACCGGGGCAACCAAAGGCTCCCAGCACTGCAGCGGCTCATCGCAAAAGCAAATCCGAGCTGATCGCGGATGCGCTATGTTGTCGATGGGTTATGCAAGGAACAATATAAATGCAGGAAACAGTATTACTTGGCCACTAACCTGGCCACGACCCTGCTGGATTGCTGTGTCTGTGTAAAGGAGAGTGGTAGATCCCGCTACAATAAATAACCCTGCTGTTCCTGTTTCAAGTTGAATAAAAGCTGGTTTTGCTAAAGTACTGAGACTCAGCCTCGTGTTTTGGGGTGCAAGACAGGGACTCACGCGTTTTATATGTATATATATATATATATATATATATATATATATATATAGTGGGGAACAGCCCGGACACAGACAGGCAGACATCGTTTCAAGCACCACAACACGTTTATTTACAACGACTATATACAAAGATGACACACACAACCCACTTCACCCCAAAGTCCAGGCCTTCTTTCACAATGCCTTTTCCTCAGGTCTGCCTCCACTCCTCTCCTCCGAGCTCTGTTCTTCTCCTGCTCCCGACTCCAGCCATCGAATGGAGGGAGGCTGCCCATTTTAAGCTCACCCGGATGTGCTCCAGGTGCCTCCCGATTAGCTTCTAAGCTCTGTTCCTGTGGTCCCCAAAGCCACCAGGGCGGTTGCCCCCTCATAGTCTGGAGGAGGTGTAAGCCCTCCTCCGGTCCTCCTGGGCGTCCCGGCTGGGTACCATCCCCAGCCGCTTGCCACAATATATTATATATATATATATATATATATACAGTATATATATAAAATGAAAAAGCTGAATTTTCCCCTGGGTGACAAAATAAAGTTCTATCTATCTATCTATCTATCTATCTATCTATCTATCTATCTATCTATCTATCTATCTATCTATCTATCTATCTATCTCTCTCTCTCTCTCTCTCTCTCTCTCTCTCTCTCTATCTATCTATCTATCTATCTATCTAGTAGTTCTGGGTGAGTTGGAAGCCCAACAAAGTAGGGCTCCACAATTCCTGCAGCACCCCCTGCAGCACCCATTGAACCAATAAGGTTGTACAGAACTCCAACTGCCAAGGAGCCCTGTGGGAATCCAAGGGGCTGCCATCTCTGGGGAAAATAATGCCCTTATCCTCCCCCCTGGTCCTTCCTTTATGATAGTGTCCCAACCAGGTAAGGGCCCTGACCATCTACCACTAAATATAAATTTTCTCTCGGAGTCAAATGAAGTATCTATCTATCTATCTATCTATCTATCTATCTATCTATCTATCTATCTATCTATCTATCTATCTATCTAAGCATGGATCAGTTATCTTAGTATTATGAAGTTCCGAATGTATGTGGTATAGAATAAATATGTACATGTTAACTCAGTTGTGAAATAAGTCAATGATGAGGTAGTATTGTATATTAAAAGTTACAAAGGCAAAAGTTACAAAAAAATGCATTATTTCCCAAGAGTACATTTTTAAAAACAACAAGGCTTATGGAGCATATAGAAATAAGAATTATTAAGTACTTTTCAGCCATAACATTTTGACTTTAATCTACAATTATTGGTTTAGGAATGTCATGCTCAATTTATTTGGTAAGGTAAAGAAACAATTTATGCCATATCAGATCTTTTTACCTAAATGTTTAAATTGTACTGAAGGGGAAGAGGGATGATAACAAGATGCTTTATCTCCTGTATCATAATTACTGCAGAATCATTCCATTCACAGATTTGCAAAGGCCAACATTTTTTCTAACCTCTAGATAAAAGTACATTAACCAGTGATTAGATCTTATTTAAGGAAAGTGTATCTCACTAATAAATTTACTGATTAGATCTTGAGGTTCAAACTAAAGGAATGGCAAATGAATGCATAAAGCAAAGTTCTTTTTTCAGACTTAATGCATTTTCCAGCCATCATTTTAACAGAAATTTTCCCCTTGAAGTATGAACTGATTTTTGTTAAATTAATGCTGAATATATTCAGACATTTCTTTATAGTTTTCTTTACATTTAAATGTATTCACTTAGCAAATGCTTCTATCCAAAGTGACTACAAAAGAGATCCACATAATCATAATTAACTCTTTGAGAGCTGAATATTTTTTTCCAAAAAACAACGGTTTCACTCAGAAATCAACATAATACAGCTGTTGCTGCATTCTGCGGCTGCTAGTTTGCCAAGAATGCGTGGCAGGCTTGCTGCCAGGCTGTCTTCACGTGGCAGTGCATTGCATTCTGGTTTCTACCTCTTATCATTGTTAAGTGGCAATTCTCCCTGGCGAACATTGTTAGGGATAACACAACTAACAATGTTAGTTGTTACGACTAGCTGGGGACCACGCAGCTGAAGCTGGAACCTCACATTCATTTTCGATCACTTGTATCAAAAACTGAGTCCGACAAGTCATAGTCCAATACAGAGATAATAGGCAAAACGTCGTTCACAGAGTATTTTGCTTTATGCATTCGCTTTGATCTCTCGCCAAATGTCAGTGCCATTTTTGCCATTGTGTGCGCCTTGCTACTCACGAGAGTGCAGGGAATCTCTGTCAAACCAATGAATCTAACTTTCCTTCTAGCAACAAGAGTCTAACTAAAACATAACGGTTGGTTTTGTCACAGTTTACAATTGATTACCATCATCAACTCCTCCTTTCGACAAAAGTCGACATCACCCCTGAAAGAGTTAAGTAAACATCATTTTGGAGACAGCTTTGAAACAAGTGCTAAAGGACAAAGTTACAAAATTGAGCATCCCAATTGAAGTGCCCCATTAAATACAGTTAGAAAGTGCAGTGTTTTATTTTTTTCCACCACCTCTGTGCAGCTGCGTGAGTACGCAAACCCATGGAGATCATTAACAGAACAAGAGTGTCTTCAAATGCTTCTTAAAAACCATGAAATAGTCAGTAGTTTGGATGGAGGGGCACTCTTAAAATTGATGGTTTCTTTACTGGGTTGTGTGGTTTATCATTACTTGACAAAGCACCATTTCTTTCTTGGTATGGTTTTCTGCATTTGATGTTTTTTTTTGCTTTGAAAAAATATGTAGAAAAACGAATTGAAATGTTAAATGAATGGTAGGTTAACTAGCAAGACAGTAACGCCTTATGAAAATCTGGACTTGGCCAGTGTTATTGTATGCAGGACAAGTCCTTTTGAATTCGAGACTAATTGGTATTTCACAAATCTGTTATCATCTATTCATGGTTATTTGCTGTATGGAGCCTGTTGTGGAACTAAATAAATAAAGGTTGTTTCTGAAATCTTCATGAGGATGGGTCTTTTGGGGACCTAAATGGCTCCCCTATGACATTGCTCTGAAGAACCACTCTGGCACCTTTATTTTTAAGAGTGTGGGCAGTTTATTCTACCATCTAACATCTATGCATGAAGAGTCTGAAAAGAAATTTGGTGGCGAGTAGATATCACCTCTACTAACAGACCTGTGTGGGCCAAAAGGAGCATAGGACTTCACGAGTGGCTCCATATACAAAAGTGCTAATCCTTTGACAACTCCGTAGGCAAGTATCAAGTGTGGCAGAAATTTAATATCTCTCTATTATAAAAGAAAGTCTTGAGATGAGACGAGACTATTGCCAAGAGATTTTTTCAAGTCTTCACACTTTTCTCCTCTCCTGTTTATGATATTCATAGACAGGCTATCAAGACATAGCCAAGACTTACGAAGGTTTCCAATTTGATAGCCTAAAAGTTGAACCCAAAACCTCAGGGTTTAAAGTCTTATGTCCAATGTCTTAACTGCATAAACCACACTACATGCCAATAATAGTAACCCTTGGATAAAAAAATAAAAATACTGTACGTATACACTGTACTTAGTGACACAGCACTTCTGATACATCTGATTAACTGACAGCACTATAACTAAGGCCCATTGTCTTTGGAAATTTCCCAGGTGAAGCTGGGTAACACAGCTAGTTGATACAAATACTGTACTGTATAAAATGAAGATATGATTCTACTCATTATGTTACCGGTGTGTAAAGAGTCAGTTTGCTACTGTGACAATCAACATTTCTATCTTTTTTGCCTGTTCTGTTTTGTACTGTAAACATTTTAACTCTCCAAAGGGACAATCACATTTTATATTTCATACATTATAATGCATTATTACTATTGAATTCATTATTCACTATTATTATTAAAATAGCAAGTATAAAGAGTTAACTCAACAGTTTCTGCTATGGCAAATTCCTCCATTTCTCAACTACAAGAAAACCCAAAAATTACCAGTTAGTCACATAGCTGCTCTTTGTTATGCATTTATGTTCAAATTTCTCAAAATGCACAAAACAGTGAACCAGCAGACATGTGTCATTAAGCTTTGACCCGTAGTGAAGCTGGTTAGCAACCCAGGATGAGATGAGGAATGATTTGCGTTTGTTCAGAAGTCCCCAGACAGGGCATCTTACAAGGTCAGCCCTAGACTGCTA
The DNA here is from genome assembly GCF_900747795.2 of Erpetoichthys calabaricus. Classification (NCBI taxonomy): domain Eukaryota; kingdom Metazoa; phylum Chordata; class Cladistia; order Polypteriformes; family Polypteridae; genus Erpetoichthys; species Erpetoichthys calabaricus. The sequence goes on along the minus strand of NC_041400.2, from coordinate 34,458,811 downwards.
GCTGCAAAATAAAGACCAGCAACCTGTAAAAAAAAAGGGGAAAGAGCTGCCAGATGGTAGCTGACAGTTTAAACATGACAGACGGACAGCATATGCAAAACTAATGCCATAAAACTATTAATAAGATTAAATAATATAAAGATAACCATTAAATGAACAAAACAAAACAAACACAAAATCCACAGTACTAAATTAAAGGCTCAGCATGAGAGCCATCTGTCATTTGTGTCAGTAGCGTCTGTGATACGGGTATGCAAATTTAATATTTGAGGAATGCTAATGCAAAATCTGGAAAGAATTGAAAATAAGGGGCAATGAATATGATCTCTGGAAATGTAAATTTGTAGAGAGTTTTTGCCATTAAATAGCTTCTCCTGGGATTAAGTTTGTATATGTAACATGCTGATGTATTCCCAAGTATTGTTTTAATAGACTAATCAGTGCAGTATTGCAGAAGGAATTGAAATTGCAGTTGTTCTTATCATTCAAAGCAAACTTTCCAAGCACATCTCTTTACTTGTCTAACCACCTGAGTCCCTTCCTAAAGTTACAACGGATGGATTGCTGTACTTTTTTTAATTCCAGAAAAAAGTTTGAATGATTACCTTTTTAGTACCCACTGTTTCTTTGTTTGGGGACTGTCCTAAAAACAACAGAACTGTAATAGCACAGCCTGGCATATTTCATTTTTAACATCAGAACGCAGAACCGGCAGATTGCTAAATGACTAGGCAAACTTTAATACTCTTAGGGGCCAAGGGGAACACCACCCAAAATGACACAAATGCTGCTAAGCCCTGGGTAAATGTGCAAGTCATCTATGTTTTGTCCCCTCTGCATGCCAACTCAGGATGATCACTGGGGTCATTCTTTAGTAGAACACCTTTTTCTGCACATAAATCAGCATTTAACTCTTTATCCACCTCAGCTAATCCATCCATCTCCTGTCATCTACATGCAGTTTGTAGTTACCTTCTCCAGCTAGAACCCTCAGACCCCTTGAACCTTGTGGCACTCCTGTTTAAATAGCTGACGCTGTCTGCGTAGGACAAAGTGGATATTAGCTGGGCTTTAGTAGCACACCAGGTGTTTTGTCTTGGTAGAGTAATATATATTGCTCTACTTTCCCCTATTGTATTATTAATATGTAGCCGTAGAATGCCAAATGTCACAGACTTACCACTGTTTATAAGGTATTATTGTATATAACTTATCCCCACCTTCCCTTCTATATCTATAACCTTAGGCAATTAGATATAGTAAAAGACAAGCAGAAGTTAAGTTACAGTTTAAACAATGTATTAGTATTATTGATAATATTCATAAATAATAACAAAATGCAAAGTACATTTGAATATTGGCAACCATACAACCTGATTAAATGGTGATATGTAGTTCAGGTGGCACACAGTCTTCTGGTTACTTAAATGTCTCTAGTTAAGGCATCATTGATGCTCAGCTTTCAGCCACATGTCTGTTCAAAATGGCTGCTGAGCTGTGCTGTTCATTGTGTTCTCTTCAGGTTAGCAAGAGAGATGCTTCTTCATCATATGTTGGTTGGTAAGAGAGAGAGTGTGAGGTTAAACACATACATTTATAGATGTTCTGTCCAAACCCCTCGAGCCAATAGGACATCATGGTACTTAATGGCCTCTAAGACAAGCCAATTCCAAACAGCCATACTTCAGACCAATGGGGGAAATAGAACATCTTAACACCTGCCCCCAAACCATATGTTAAAGTACACCTTAGCCCATTTGCGGGGGTAGAAATGACTTTAGCAAAGAAACACTCTGCAAACTGGTTTAAAACACACATCCCCCAAATCCTGTCATAAAATTCAAACAGACCCATTCCTAAGGTTGTGGGGGCGGGGGGTAAACACTAAATTACATTGCTTTGTCTAAATTACAAATAAAGATATACAGTACAAAATATTCATCAAGTTATATGTAAAATCTCACATCACAACACCAGGCCAGTTAAAGCAGCAGATTTACTGTAACAGACATCCAGCTGCACAAAACCCCCAATTACATCCTGAACTAAGTTGCTGAACTCCAGCTTGTACCAGGATGTGCCTGGACTTCACCTGACAATGGTGTAGAACCAGAGTTGAACTGACATCTTTTCAGAGGCCTTCCTAACTTCTAGAGTTAGGAGGTGCAAAATTGACTCAAGCAAAAACAAAGACCTATAATTCATAACTGGGATGGACAAAATAACTCGTCTATGAAGAGACACCTGTTTTGTAAATGGAAGTGACTTCAATCCAATCACTTGAGGTTAGAATTCCTTAAGAGCTAGCATCACCCACATATTCTCTCAGAGAGGACACACTCACTCATCCCATCTGAGTATATTCAGAGAGAGAACAAAACTTATTGAACTCCATGAGTCTGTCTCGGGGCACTCACTCTGCACCAAGGCAAAACTGTGTTGTCACTCTCCAAAATAACTGGAAACCTCTGAAACTAAAAAGCTATCAGATGATCTTTCTTGGGGAGTTCTTTGCAAACCTGAGAGCTGAGCCATCACTTCAAAAAGGGAACTCTTCAGGAGCAAAACTCTTGTGCCAGAAAGAGTAATACCTTTTCCTATGAAGTAGCATACAGGCAACATAGTAATGGGCCTAACTGAGAAAAGCACTGCAAATCACAGACAAAGAATCACGCGGCAAAGAGAAACTCCAACACAAGAAGAATTGAACCTGGAGCAGCAACAAGGCAACAACCCCACACATCATTGGGCATCATCTTTAAAAACTGGTACCATAAAAATAAATATCTGTGGCAAGATAAATTAGAATTCTAAGTAGTCAGTAAACAGCCAGCCTATTCTATGTGTGTGTGTCTTGTCTGCCTGCATCCCATCTTATATGCCAACATATATATGCAGTCATCATATTTCTATAATCCTTGCATGTATCAATAAATTATATTATTCTGTTTCTTAAAACAAGCATGTTTTAATTAGCTTGATATAAGTTTAATGGCTGGAAACCTGCCTCCTACAACAGACAAAGGTAAGATAAATAAAGTAGGAGCCTTACCGAATTATTTAATCAATTACTGGCATCACTGAAGGCAAAACCTTAATAATTTATTAACTGAGTTAAATCTCTCCACCATTCCTGCATTATTATGACTACAGTAATCCCTCCTCAATCGCGGGGGTTGCGTTCCACAACCCCCCGCGAAAGGTGAAAATTCGCGAAGTAGAAACCATATATTTATATGGTTATTTTTATATTGTCATGCTTGGGTCACAGATTTGCACAGAAACACAGGAAGTTGTAGAGAGACAGGAACTTTATTCAAACACTGCAAACAAACATTTGTCTCTTTTTCAAAAGTTTAAACTGTGCTCCATGACAAGACAGAGATGACAGTTCCGTCTCACAATTAAAAGAATGCAAACATATCTTCCTCTTCAAAGGAGTGCGCGTCAGGAGCAGAGAATGTCAGAAAGAGAGAGAAAAGCAAACAAATCAATAGGGCTGTTTGGCTTTTAAGTATGCGAAGCACCGCGGCACAAAGCTGTTGAAGGCGGCAGCTCACACCCCCTCCGTCAGGAGCAGAGAAAGAGAGAGAGAGACAGAGAAAAACAAACAATCAAAAATCAATACGTGACCTTCGAGCTTTTAAGTATGCGAAGCACCGTGCAGCATGTCGCTTCACGAAGCAGCTGCACAGAAGGGAGCAACGTGAAGATAACCTTTCAGCATTTTTAGACGAGCGTCCATATCGTCTAGGTGTGCGAACAGCCCCCCTTCTCAATCCCCCTACGTCAGGATCAGAGAATGTCAGCGCAAGAGAGAGAGAAAGAAAAGTAAGTTGGGTAGCTTCTCAGCCATCTGCCAATAGCATCCCTTGTATGAAATCAACTGGGCAATCCAACTGAGGAAGCATGTACCAGAAATTAAAAGACCCATTGTCTGCAGAAATCCACGAACCAGCAAAAAATCCGCGATATATATATTTAAATATGCTTACATATAAAATCCGCGATAGAGTGAAGCCGCGAAGCGCGATATAGCGAGGGATTACTGTATTCCTTTGTGGTCAAGTTAAAATTGATTTTCATTTCCCTACATTGGGTATAAAGATAGTAGCAGTTGTGTCCATACCGTAAAACTAATGCCTATTGGCCCCACATGTCTGAGAAGTGCTGTTGCCTGCTGGGTACTACAATATTCTTAAAATGACAGCTGCTGACTATATGGTATAGCTAGAGCAAAACGTTTAGAGAGACGTTGTGGTCTCTATATACTACATGTTGAAATGCTGCAACTGTTTTCTAGTATGGCTTATTTAGCATTTACAACTAGACGGTAATGTTAACCTCCTTCAGTTATTCGTCTAGACGTGCAGTCAGAAGGTGGAAGCTGCACAGCCCCCTCCGTTGTTCTGCTGGAGTTATTGTGAATGAATAGTTTAGACAAGTTCCTGATATAAACTGAAGGTTTTATTTTAACACTAGAATTACCAGAGCCTACGAAAAAACTCGTAGATCCGTCCCACCTTATAACGCTTCGCACTTCTCCGTCAGCGTCTTTTGTCCTTTAAATGTGTTGATAAGCAGCAAACAGCAAGCAGTCTGCTATCACATCCCCCACCAGCACACAGTTTTCTCAGCTCAAGTCTGCTTACCTACTTGTCAGTTGCTTAGAGCTGTATAGAGTGAGAAGTCATGCAAAATGACACCTTTTATAAATACTATAGCATTATTTGGAACACTTGCATTTCATGTGTGTTCCGTGTCTACAACGATCTATGCACAGTAAACACATCATTAAAACAGAAACGTTTTTCATGTTTTAGTAATAATTGACAAAATGTAGGCATGAAGTGTACAATGTGTGAAGCCTGAATTCCAAATATCTTTATACACTTTCACAAAAGATAAAAGTATAACAGAACAAATGCGCTTTTTTCTAAGGCTATAACCGAAGAAAAAGAAACCAGGTTAGTGCTGCTTGCTGTCCTGCCTTCTTGGGTAGTATACTGGTTAGAGCTGCCGACTCCAACTCGTAAGGTTCAGGGTTCGAGTCTTAACATCTTCCAAAATAAACATTTTGAGTAGTGAGCTGTTCTTATTGTTAATATTATACAATAAAAGCATACATTTGATTTGCGACTGTAACAGCCGCTGTAAATGTATAGTACTTGTCAAAGTTAGCATCTTTTTTTTTAGTTTTACTTTATTTACTTATCTTCCTACAGCATAAAGTCACAAGTATACTGCAGAGCTTCCTCTGTTTGATCGTCAAGGGCATGCTCACAAATTACACGTGTAATGCCACAAAAAATACCTGCTGACACTTTAGTACACAAGCAATGGTACGAGAATGCAGTTAGACTTTTTTTGGGCACATACACCACGCTACTGTTTAGATCTGGACGGTGTAGCGTTGGCGAGCTCTGTAAGCCGTGCTGTTTCTTTGAAGGACAGGTGATTGGCAGGATGACGCCGGACTTTTGCTTTTACGCCTGGTGCAGCTGCGTTGTTCTTATATGTGAGGGGACGTTTCTTGCGGGGAGGGCTTCTGTTTTCTCCGATCTGAGTTCACCTCTGTTATAGCGCGTCTTTATTTGAAAACAGCCGTGTCAGATCGGGGCGAGCGTGAACGCTAACTTTGACAAGCGCTATAAATTTACAGCAGTTGTTACAGATGTAAATCAAATGTATGTTTTAATTGTATAATATTAACAATATTAGCAGCTCTCTACTCAAAACGGCAAACTTGAGAAGCTGCCAGCATCGAACACAGAAGCTCTTGATATAGCTATTTATCTATCCCCTTAGCTGTTTTTATATATATTATATAATAACAGTTATAAAGACACTTGTTCATGTTAATTGCAGTCTCAATTGTTAAAAATAATATTTTAAAAGGAGCATCCCACATGAAAATACAAAGATCTGACTGACAGTGCATACCACTTTATATGGTTAAAAAGAAAAAAAAATAACACTTTCTTTCCAGTGGGGAATCGAACTCGGGTCTCTAAGGCGCAATAAGCCTGCTGCGCACTGATTGGCTGAGCAGTCCGTGTCAACTATCCGCGACTTAGTATGTATCATGATCGTGATTTAGAGAGAATAAAAGTGAAAAAAAAAAACGGAAACTTTTATATAAATGTACACCGTGTGTTACAAACGCAAACCAAGTGTATGTGTGTACTGTATAATATTAACAATAAGAGCAGCTCATTACTGAAAACAGCAAATATAGGAGGAAGTCGGGATTGAACCGGGGACTCTCGATTACACCGGGGACTTTTGATTACAAGTCAGCAAATCTTACCACTACTCTACAGAAACTGTTGTTTTTTTCTTTAACCTTTTGTGAGAGTGTTTACTTGATCTTTGGACTTCAGGCTTCATATATTATAAAGTTTATGCCTACATTTTGTCATTTACTACTAAAATATGAAAAATGTTTCTGTTTTAAAAATGTGTTTACACAGATTACTGTAGAAACAGAACACACATGAAATGCGTGTGTTCCAAATAACGATCTATTATTTCCACTCTACAACTCTAGCAGTTCAGTCACTCCCAGATAATCAAATAAGGCATGAGCTGGAAAAACTTAGTGAACGTTCTGCGACGATGGGGGATGGAATAGCCGGCTGCTTGCTGGCTCGTCTTAATCGGCACATTTAGAAGACAAAAGAGAGGTGAGAATGGTTTTAAGGTGGGCCAGATCTACGAGTTTTTTCGCAGACTCTGGTAATTCTAGTGTTAAGCAAAATACCTCCAGTGAACTTCAGTACTTCTTTGCTACTCCTCCCAGGTAAGCGTTGCCTATCTCCTCTCCTGGACAAGACAGCATGGTCTTTTTTATTGGAGTCCTGGGAGTAATTTCAGTGCCAGGGCTCTGTCTGTTGGAAGCACTTTTGGGCCATACAGAAGACCCCAAGAATAGAGAATGTAACTGTCTGCAGCACTCCCTAGCAGCACCCATGGTCCCCAGCAACAACAACAACAACAATATTTATTTATTTAGCATATTTTCATACAAATGATGTAGCTCAAAGTGATATACTGGATGAAGAAAGAGAAAAAAGACAAAGTAAGGACAGAAAAAACAAAAATAACTCCAGAGGGCTGGAGAAAGAACAAAATCTGCAGGGGTGCTGCCCCCTCTAGCCATTCTACCCAACATAAATGGTCTCAATCAATCCTCATGGTTTTCAGGATTCGCATGGAAGAACTTGATGATGATGGTCATGTCGACCTCTGGCCTTCAATCCATCAATGTAGGGACAGCATGGTGCTTTGATCAGGTGGTGGTGGCGCAGATCCCCACCACAAAAAACTTGAAAAAAACACTAGAGAATGTAGGGTTTAGTACAGATTTTGGAGACACCATGAATGATAATGATAATTAAATGCATACACAGAATATCAGGATTAAACTAAAATGAAACTATGAGAAAGCCAGGACAACACCCCCAGACTACAATTCCCAGCATTCCCTGTGCGCATCTGAATGAGTACCGTAGACCAGGGATGCTGCCACCTATAGTCTGGGATAAGACAGGAAGCTGAATATACTGCTTTCCCCTGTCTTTCCGTATTATTGGTGTCCCATCTGGGGAAGGATTCCAGATCAATTTGTTAGTAGAATTTGACCGTAGAATGCTGCTGCTGCTTCTTGTGTTCTACCTACACAGCTAGTTTATTAGAGTACATGCATTTTATTCCCATGCTACATCCTGTTAGAATAAGAGCCATCCTCCCAGTTTATTAAACAAAACAAACATTGTCTTTTATCATCCCTAACCTTCTTCTGCCTGATGGTTCTCATGCATCTCTGCACAAACACCTCAATATTTCTTGGTCACTTTTCCAAATTTCTGTCTAAAGCTCCTCAGATGCTTACACTCTTTTAGGTCTGTCAGCTCTAACTATGTGGTTTGTCACAAACACTCCAGTCCAGCTCCTGCGGTGCTACATTCGTAATGTGCCAGGGGACTGTGGGACACTGTCTCGTAGAATTTACTGCTTATCTGTTACTTTTTCTCACACCCTTGCTCTTTATATTAGAGGACTTTTAAAAATAAAAAATAAAAAAAAACTGTTCCAAAGCTTTATTTTCTCAAAAGTATTGCTTGGTTAACTCTAAATACATTTATCTGTATTGTAAATGAAGGCCAGAAATTCCAACAAACTACAATGGACAAGAAATCCCCCATAGCATCTTGGTTTTGTACTGTTAAACAACAGGCAATCACCCCAATCATTCCTGAAAACACACTCTGGTTATTAAATAAAGCTCTGAATGAATTCCAAACATCTAATAAAAAAGACATTAATGTTTTCAAGCTGTCTTTGTCGATCTTAGAGCTACTGCTCAGCATGTACTAAATTGTGAGTTATCTTCATCAAAGTCCAGCCAATAAATGCAGGAGATAATTTAGCCAAGTATTGTTTCCAAAGCCAGCCAGCACAAACCACGTTAGCATTCTTGTCAGCAATGCAAGATTAAAGTGTAATCAAATGGAACAGTGGAAAAAAAATCTATTTCTTGATACACTACTGAAACAAATACAGTATCTAAAAAGAAGTAAAAAAAAAAACAAAAAAGACAGCAAAGTCACTGTGCCTTCTTTGGATTTTTGATATCTTTCTCTTTGTTAATCTTTTAAATTGAGTATTATCATATCCTAATTCAAATTTATAATAATAGTAATGAATATTATACATCAGTTTGTTTGCTGAACCCCCCTTAATGCAGTTCAGGTTGAGGGGGATCCCAGCAGCATCATCTGCAATGGCAGGAAGCAACCTAGATGTGTCACAGGTGCATTGTGGGGCCAACTCAATCACACAAACACAATTTATAATTACCATCTAACCTCAAGAAAAACCAGCAGGGAAGTGGGAGAATCTGTGCTTAATTCTTATTGCATCTATGTGGGAATACTGTATGTCTCCATTCAGTGGTTTTATTCTTCACCATCGGTTCACACTCTGTAAAAGTTAGCTATTAATTAATGGACAGATAATTATGGGCTTCATTTGTATTAAAAAGTTTCGAACTACTTTGTTTCCTTGTGTGTTTAAACAAATGCATCCAGCAGAGGGCACAATTTCTTTGGCAGTATGTTTGTTAAAGAGTGCAGCTTTTACTAAACCGAAAACTCTCTCTCTCTCTGTATATATATATATATATATATATATATATATATATATATATATATATATATATATAAAATCTATTATAATAAAAAAATCCTGGGACGAGACAAGACTTCTTAGCCTGGGACGAAATGTGACTTTTTCAGAGAGATACTTTCACGTCCTGCCAGACAAGACTTTGTGCCAAGAATTTAACCACGCCCAGGGCCGGAAATAAAAGACAAAGAGTAGATGACAAAGTAGAACGTCGTAAACAATTTAAAAATATTGTCACGATACAAACGCAGAGCAGGTTAGAGACAATGAAAGTACTAAAATTTGAAAGTCTCAAAAAAATGATAGTAAAGATTGCATTAGCACAAATAGCACTCAGTGAAATAACGGAACAGCGAAAATAGATCGAATATATTTTTCGGATTTCAACTTTAAGTTAGAGACTTGTAGATTGTCTAATTCATGTTGCCATCAGGGAAAAGTATTGTTTCTTCCCAATGAAGAGGCATATCTGCAAGAATTAAAAGATTTGTTGTTTGGTGAAAGTGAAATCCACATACACGAGCGGCAGTGACGTGAAGTTGCTGGTGCATAGCGCAGTCCGGGGGGGTTGGCAAGTGAAGCGAGCAGGGGGCGAAGCTCCCAGTATATAATATGTATTGTAATAAAATAAGTGCACAAAGACAGCAGATCAAGGGTTGGGGAGCCTCCCTGTATACTGGATGAAGGTTCCAGTCTTTCAAACCAAGGTCAAAGTAAATCAAAATTTTGACAGTTACAGAATAATTTCTCTGAGATTTTATAGAGGGTTTGGAGGAAGTACAATTGGCGGGGAGGAAATGAGCCAAACGGAGGTGACATTGATTGTACTGTAGAAGCCGGGGATGACGTCAGAATCGGGGGATGGAATTGAAGTCTTCTTGGTGAGACTGGAAGTGAGCTAATTCGGTGGAGACAGAAGAGAAGTCTTCTGTAGTGACCACCATGGAGGTGGAGATGTGAGTGTTATGTCAGGTAGGAGCTTTTTAATCTTCTGTCTTTCTGTTGATGAAAAGGAAAGAAAGGTATTAGTGCTCCATTTCAATCCCTTATCTTCCGTTCTTTTGCGTCCTATCGAGCCCTTTGGCTGTCAACCTATTTGTGCGCACATGTGTGATTGGGAGACAAATAAAGGGCCTGAATGATAGTAATTCCACGCCAGACCAGGGGGCGGTGAGGTGCACTGACTGTCTCTCTCAATCCCTTGCAGACCATCCACAGGAAATCCTGCAGGGTTCTGGCGCCACTGATGATGTCAGTTCCGGTTTCCGGCACCACTGATGATGTCACGTTCGTTCCTGGCATATAAGGCTGCCATCTTTGACTATCTAAATCAGTTCTGTTTTGGACTCTGACCTGTGAACAACTCTCAACCATTACCTTTTGCAGCTAGGGCATAGTATATTGGTGGCTGCCCCAAACCTTTCTGATGTCTTTTAGTCATTTTTGTGACAATAAATATTATAAAATAAGATATGATATCCTTCCCTAGTGGTACGGTGGTGATTCTAAGATGAAGAAAGAAAAAATAACAAAAAAAATGAATACACTTACCTTCTTTTAATATCGTCTGAACGTACACAGTAATACAATCTGTGAAGGAGAGCTACTGGTGAAAGCATGCACTTGTGGGGTTCTTGAAGTCAGCTCTGGCCTGCTTTGAGAGAGAGTGTGGGAGGCACGTTTTCCAGGAAGGGGCAGGAGCTATGTCTTCCTTCCGTCTGTAGGTGAGCTCTAATGTTCAGGGCAATAAGCCCATGGCTTTATACTTTCTTTACAGTCCAAGGTTCGCAAAATAAGAGCATGCAATTTCCAAATGGATACAATCTTTGCTGGTATAGCTTAAATAGAAACAGCGCACCATAACTGTTGACTATAAACTGACTTTCCAAACCATGGGACACGTCTACTCTCTTTTAATAGCCTGCCTAAATTGTCTCCACTTGTCTCTTTCCATCTGCATGTCAGGTTGCTTACATGGCAGTAATGCTTTCTCTCTGTCAGATGGGTTGCATGGCTTCAGCTGTATTTATTTATGGCCTCAGTTACCTGCTTAAATAAAATAATGTCTATGGAATAAACCTCATAAGTCACAGAGGCACACTTTAAACCTAGGGCTACAACACACTTGTGCCTTTATTAGTAATTTGAGAAATTTGTATTTGCATTTTACCCAAGAATTTGTCACAGCTGTACTGTATTTTATGGTTTAATAACATTACGCTTTTATATACAACTAGTCATTAAGCCCGTTACAATAACGGCCGCTAGAACAGTAGTGCATAAACATTAGTAGGAACTGTCTATATTAAATGGCAAGGGGCCTTGACCTCATTCTGTTTGTTGGTCGTATTTTTCTTTCTTTCAGCCTTTCTTTTGTTGATGTTTAGTTGCTGTGCTGACCGTTCTTCGTGGGCTGCCGCCGTGTATTGTGTGTCTTTAATTTTCTGTGACAGTAATACTGTCTTGTACGTCCACTGGCTTGTACGTCCGTAATATGCCTTTAATATTCTCTGACAATAATACTGGCTTGTATGTGGCTGTAATATGCGTCACTGTATTGTGTACCTTTAATTTCCTCTCGCAGTAATACTGGTTTGTATTTCCGTAAAATGCCTGTAATTTTCTCTGACAGTAATATCGCGCATTGCACCGTGCCCCGCGCATGCACACTTCACCAGAAGACACACACACACGGACACCTGGGCGAACACAGTGATTTTATTAAAGAGGATTATGATTTGGATTTTTTTTATGTTTTTACTAGTGTTGAGCAAACCCAGCAGAGTCCACAGAGTCTGCAAAGTGAGCAGAATCTCTGAAATGTTTGCCAAACTCTGTGAAATGCAATGCATACACCTGATGTTACCGAAAGAGGTCTCCAACAAGCCTATAGGTGGGTTATGTGTGGTTGAAAATGATAATGGATACATTGGAATTTGCACATTCTTTTAATATTGCTTATTTATTTAGAACAGAATATGGATGAACTTTGAGAAAGCTTTGGTGATTCTGCCGTAGTTGTCTTGTCATGAAACAGTGCAGTTATGGAGTATCTCAGACCTACACTACCAATATACAGTCACTACAGACTAATATTTGGACCTGATTTAATAACCAACTGCAATAATTTATTTATTCCACTTCATGCCTTTTTTTGGTAGTGATCAAGTGATTTAGCACAATGTGTATATAATTATTTTCAAACCTTTCTTCAATGGACCAGCACTTCAAATGCAATTAGTCTTTAATGAACTGTAAAGCATCGACCTAATAAATGCATCAGGCTTTCTAAAGAAATGCATGACTTCACCTGAAGTCAACATTAATAAACCTCGCTCTGTGTTGCTTTTCACAGCAAGTGAATTCCTCACTATGGTTTCTTCAATCTTTGGAAACAGCAAATGCAGATATATGTTGTTTATGGTTTAGCCAGACAAATTCAGAAGTTGGTAGAGGAAAGGGATTAGCAAAAAGTTAAGAGAATAATAATTCCTACTGTCTGAAACCCAAAGAATTCTCTAGTTCTGCTTACTGCATCACACCACATGGACACATTTTTGCTCTTTTGCATCTGGCATCCCCACTAATGACCCTGCTTAAATCACATTTATTTATTGTTACAAGAGTAAATGTGTATTATAATACAAGATAAACAACTAGCAACGCTGTAACACAATGCATCAATCAAAACTGGTATTTCATTTTAACAGACGTCCAAGTGAGAAATTGAATATAAACAAGAGCACAAAAAAAAACAATTAAGAACAGTACAGGTATTGTAAGATTCCAGGACTTGTGGCACAGAAGATTTAATTCCTCATGAGAACTTATAAAAAAAGAATTTGTCATTTGAAACCCATTTTGGAATTGCTTGACAGGATAGAATTTATCTCAGCTCATTGTCTCACACCTCCGTTCCTGGTGAGGATTTCAACGGTTAGGAATCACTGCCTGTGAAACACTTGTGGAAGTCAAGGAGTCATATGTTCAGGGAGCCCATGTCAATATTAGACTTCTAAGCCTTCTTCTCAATTAAAAAAAAAATCAGGAATGCATTACGTCAAAAATCCAATGAGATTTCAAAACCATATCCCTTTCTATATGATACACTTCATTTTAAGAAAAAAATCAGCATCACAGAATTTGTTTTGCCCCAGCTTTCTTTCTTTCTAAACTTATTTAAAATTAAGACAATTTATTATTATTTTTCTTTCTTGTAGATATTGTGGACACATTAGCTACAGCTCTGTATATTGAAAGAAAAACGTTTTTCATCCCGCACAGTCTGAGTATTTTGTGGCATCGATTCAACAATGTGCAAATATTTGGATTTTTTCACCAAACTGACTTGATAACATGAAGCAATTCTTGGAAACTTTTTGGAAATATATTTATGGTGAGAACATCCCATTCCTAAATTGCACCATTGTACTGAGATCTATGCAGGCTATTGGAGTAAATGAAAGCCATTTTTACTATATATCCATGTCATTAACTTTGCCGTGACTGCTTGAAGTAAGCAATTAAAAAACAGTTCACTCTGGTGAACAACATGAAGAAGTACACTGCATCATTAACGCTTAAAGGAATATTTCTCCTTGAAATGATTTGTTATATATGATATGTAAGAAATGAATGGGGAGGCAGACAACTTGGAAAAGCCAACAAAGGTTGGGATACAATCCTGGCAACAGTGTTTAATTGCACACTGAAAAGAGAGCCAATAACAGTTCAAACAAAAATCATTAGTCGTCAAAATACAGATAGCGTGTTTTTGTCCCCAGAATTGCTTCTAATTGAATGTATTTTGCTTATGGCATCATTTTCTGTAAACTCCATTGTGGGATGGTTCCAAGAGGGTAACTGCTTTTGAGGTCATACCAAAGATACAGTCGTATATTATTATTATTTTTAGCTGATGTCTTGATGTCTAAATCCTTGATGCATATTTCACTGCGCACTGGGGAAATTTCCACTTGCATAACATTAATCGTATTCGCCCCTTCCTCACTCCCCACACCACTGCTATCCTTGTTCATAGCCTTGTCACTTCTTGTCTGGATTATTGCAATTCCCTTTTCTTTGGTCTTTCTCACAAATCTCTTTATAAGCTTCAACTGGTCTAGAATTCAACTGCCTGCATCATTACTAGAACCCCCTCTATTCACCATATCACTCCCGTTTTGCAGCAGCTTCATTGGCTTCCAGTTCACGTCCACATTCAATTCAAAATTCTTCTGTTAACTCTTAAGGCTATCCACAACCATGCCCATCCATATCTGTCTGACCTCCTCCATGTTGCCATTCCCTCCCGTACCCTTTGATCCTCTTCCTCCATCCACTTGACTGTCCCCTTCGTCCGTCTTACCACTGAATGGTGTGCTCCCCAGCTCTGGAACTCACTACCATCTGAGCTTAGAAATAGTTCGTGAAATAATTTTCACTTTTCAAATCTAAACTTAAAACTCATTTGTTTAAGACTGCTTTTTCTCTTTGATTACAATTGCTCTGTCTGATTTGAGTTTTTGTATTTTAGTTGTGTTTATAATCTGTGTTTTATCTATTGTTTGGTGTCCTTGAGTGTTTAGAAAGGCGCCTATAAATAAATAATAAAAATAATACATTTTAAATTCCAAAGGACTGGCATAAGGCAAATATTATCCTGTTATAATGTTATATGTAAAGGGTGACCGAGCAGGTCCGAGTAACTATAGGCCAGTAAGCTTAATATGCATCACAGGTAAATTAATGGAAGGAATTATTAAGGGTAAGAGCAACACATGGCAAGAACAGGAGTTTTACTGAACAGTCAGCATTGGTTTAATAATAATAATAATTCTTTGCATTTATATACACAATGAAGGTCTTGTTTTACGAACATGCTGGAATTCTAACAAGCAACAGAAGGATATGATCAAAGTGGAGCATATGATATTATTTATCTTAACTTTCAGAAAGTATTTGATAAGGTGCCACATGAGAAGTTAGTCATTAAACTAAAAGAAGTGGGAGTTCAGGGTGTTGTTTGTAGACGGTTGCAAAATTGATTCAGACACAGGAAGCAGAGGGTTATGGCATAAGGAACCTAATGAGAATTGGATGATGTTAAGAGTGGTGATCCACAGGGGTCAGTACTAGGGCTGCTGCTATTTGTGATATCTATAAACAATTTGGATAGGAATATAAGTAACAAGCTGGTTAGGTTTTCAGATGATACCAAGTTAGGAGGATTGGCAGATAATGTAGAATCCATTTAATTGCTACATGGGGACTTGGACAGAATACAGGCTTGGGCAGACTTGTGGCAGATGAAATTTAACATCAGTAAATGTAAAGTATTACATGTAGGAAATAAAAATGTTAGGTTTGAATACACCTTATGAGAAATATTTAGGAGTCATAGTGGGCTCAATGGTATCAGTTGCCAGACACTGTTCAGAAGCCATTTAGAAGGCTAACAGAATGTTAGGTTATATACTGCCCTTATGTGTAGAGTACAAGTCCAAGGAAGTTATGCTTAAACTTTTAAATGTATTGGTGAAGCCTCATCTGGAGTACCGTTTTCAGTGTTGGTCTTCATGCTACAAAAAGGACATAGCAGCACTAGAAAAAGTGTAGAGAAGATCGACTAGGCTGATTCCAGGGCTACAGGGGATGAATTATGAGGAAAGATTTAAAGAGCTGAGCTTTTTCAGTTTAACCAAAAGAATATTAAGAGGAGAGATGATTGAAGTGTTTCAGATTATGGAGAGAATTAGTACAGTGGATTGAGACTGCTGTTTTAAAATGAGTCCATCAAGAACATAGGGACAGAGTTGGACACTTAATCAGATTATATTTCGCACAAAAATTAGAAGTTACCAAGCAGTGTGGTAGACAATAGGGCATTATGAACTTTCAAAACTAGAATTGATGTTATTTTAGAAGAAATAAGTGGATGGGATTGGCATGCTTTGTCTGACTGAATGGCCTGTTGTTCTAATGTTGAAATGTTCTAATGTTTTTACCAAGACAATTTACTGTGGATATGTTACAACTGTTAATGAGCAGATTAAGAGATTTGTTCAGGAAACGTGGAAATGAAACTGGCTAGCTTCTGGTACAAAACTGATGCTTCTGTTTACATCCATCCATCCATCTATTTTCCAACCCACTGAATCTGAACACAGGGTTACGGGTGTCTGCTGGAGCCAATCCCAGCCAACACAGGGCGCAAGGCAGGGCATCAATCCCAGGCAGGGCACCAACCCACCGTAGGACACCCACACACACCAAGCACACACTAGGGACAATTTAGAATCGCCAATTCTGTTTACATTTTTTGCCCATTTTAAGGTTTAGCTGAACAACCACCTAACTTCTTCATCATGTTGCTCTGCTATATGTTCTGATTTGTAGCCACATGACTGGCTGTGTATTTATGTTAGTGAGTAGGTTTTTCTAATAAGGTGTCCTGTGAGTATTTATCTAATTAAATTAAAATACAAAGCTCAATCAAAAGCAGATGTTAGCTTTAAAAATTTTGTGTAAGATATCCCTAAATAAACCCTCTTACAAAAATACTGTATACTTGTGATTTTGTGTTTTTTTCATTTTTTGAGAAAATTCTGCATATTTTAATATACCATATGAGAGATAAACAAATGCTCTAATTATCAATGTAAATGCACATAAAAGTTTTGTGAAGTTCTGTTTATGTTGTGAGTCAACAAAACAAGTAAGGAAAGAAAGGCCACCCATTTACACCTTTCAAACAAAACTAAAATCAGCATTTGTCACCACAATGTAATCCAAGAATAGAAAATTGAATAAAATAACACAGCCTTCTATTTTTAAATATCTCATTATTTAGCACACTTTGCAACTGAATTCTGAATAATCAGAAAATTAAAAGCTGTGAGATAATATTTAAACACTGGATTTTTCAGTTTTTTTTTTCATATATTCATACTGTATTTGCAAGTGTGTTCTATGTAAAGTAGCTGTCAAAAAACTATACACCTTTATTGACATTTCAGGTTTTGCAAAAAAAGCTGAAATCCATTTTCACCTTTAATTAAATCTTTAAACATAATGACATTAAAAATAGGAAATTTGATAAATGAGAGGAGACCAATCACTCTGTCAGGCTTGTTTCTTTAGCTAATAGCTGTTCCAGTAACTTAACCTGACAGTTCTGAAAGCCTGTCAAAGTTTCTGATTTAACTATATAATCAGATTCTCCCAACATCTTGATTGCACTTTCCTTTACTTTCCAATAGTGTCCTCACATACACAATTTGCTATTTAATTAAAATAATTAATCTGGATTTTGAAGATCTGGATTAGGTCCCCACGCAGTCTCCTTTCCTCTAACTTTGTCACAGCAGGACATGTCATTACGTTTCGGGATGCACCTGGTTGATCTCCTCTGCATCACTTCAAGTGCTGCTATGTCTTTTTTTGTAGTGTTGGGACGTGAACAGTACACAATACTCCAACTCAGTTTCACTAGTGCATTATATACTCTAGGCATAATGTCCTTTGATTTATATTCAAGAGTTTTTACTATATAACGTAACACTTTATTTGCCTTTTTAATTGTTTCTGCACATTGTTTAAACAATGAGAACGTTGTGTCAATATAGACCACTAAACTGTTCAGATTTAGCAACACTTTCAAAAGAACTGTTCATTTTTTATGAAAAAGTCATAAAAATATTTGCACGCTCTTTGGAATGGACTTGTATCTGTGTTCAGATTTACAGAGTCAAATTCCAGTTCATGTATAAAAGTAATCTGCCTTTACCTGAAGTGATTCTAATCGTTCCTGAAAAAAATAGCCAATTTCTAAAGGATTTCCCTGAAGGTCAATTAGTTCTGTAGTACAAAGATAACTATTGTCCACAAGTAGTTAACAAAAAAAATCTTCTGGACCTTCATGATAAAAGGTAGAGATCAAGAGAAGAATATAAAATAATTCTTTCATAGAACACTGGGTAGAGCACAGTTAGGCAATTGAGAAAACAGGGGAGTACCAGAATATTGTTAATATATGCAATTCCCTCCTAAATGATAAAAGTTTATCAAAAAAATAGCAGTTTTATTAAAATCAAGGAAGGAAAAATCACAAAAACAGAATGTCTCGATGCATGCTTAATAATCCAGGTAAGGAAATTCTATAAAGTTGATTCAGTTCATCTGCACATAGTTCTTTTCCAGGGAGATGTTACATCACTCATCCAAGTGACTTACTGGGTGCGCCATGGGTTCCCCAGTTTCACCTATTGTGGCCAATCTGTATATGGAAGAAGTGGAAAAGAGGGCGCTATTATCCTATCCTGGAACACCACCAAGCCATTGGTTCAGGTGTGTGGACGACACCTGGGTGAAAATAAAATCTCAGGAGGTACCACAATTCACTGACCACATCAACTCAGTGGACAAACACATCCAGTTCCCCAGGGAGGACATGAAACGTGACAGGCTAGCTTTCTTAGATTATGAAATTTCCATCAGCAATGGGGGACATTTGAAAGTTGATGTGCACCGTAAACCAACGCATACGGATCAGTACTTAAGGTTTGACTCTCACCATCCACTAGAGCACAAAATAGGTGTCATCAGGACTCTATAACACAGAGCAAACACCATACCCACAGACACAGTGGCCAGGGAATCAGAAGAACATCATATCAAAAAGGCCCTGAGAAAATCTGGTTATCCCAGCTGGACTTTTGTCAAAGCAGGGAAAACACCTAAAGAATGCTTTAAGCAATCCAGGAGAGAGGAAGGACAACCGCTGCCTAAGCGAAAACCTTTGGTGATCCCTTATGCGTCAGGAGTATTGGAACAGCTGAGACGCATTTTTTCAAAACACCAGGTCTTGGTGGCTTTCAAACTCCAAAACACACTATGGCAAAAATTGGTCCACATCAAGGACTGGGTGCCCTGGCACAGACAGAGTAATATTATTTACACAGTTAAGTGCCAAGAGGATTGCCGTGAATTATACATTGGGGAAACCAAACAACCACTGGCGAAGCGGATGGCACAACACAGAAGAGCTACCTCGTCAGGCCAGGACTCCACAGTCTATTTACACCTACAGGACAGTAGTCACTCTTTCAGTGATGAAGATGTGCACATCCTGGACAGGGAGGAACGCTGGCTTGAGCGAGGAGTCAAGGAGGCCATTTACGTGAAAAAGGAACGACCATCTCTGAACCAAGGAGGGGGCCTAAGGGTACATCTTTCACCATCTTACAATGCTGTGATTGCAGCCATTCCCCAACTCTCTGTGAAAGGTACTCATGGTCATTGATCAATGGACAATTTGCATATCATTAATCACACGGCCCATTGTTAGTCAATGGTGCTAGTTTCGGTCATTATGCAAAGGTACTGTTTATAAAGTTGGAGAAACCTGCAGTCAACTGAGACTGAGGAAGTCACTTGGATGAGTGATGTAATGTATCTCCCTGGAAAAGAACTATGTCCAGATGAACTGAATCAACTTTCTAGAACAAAAACAGAAGCCTTTCTGCCTTACCATTGTGATTATTTGTAAACAGGAAGGTCAAAATTTGCCCACCACTATATTCTACGTGTTACTTTTAGAATTAGTCAGATTATAAAGCCATATTGTCAGTGGTGTAAAGGAGCCTCAGCAGTGCTTCTTGACACACTTCTGCTGAATAATTTGTTGTCTGAGAGTACTCGGCATTAGTGTGTCAGAGAGAGGATGTGCAGCATTGTTCATAATGGCATTCAGTTTTGTTTTCATTCTCTCCTTAGCTGCTACCTCGAGTGGGTCCAGAATGCATTCCACAACTAAGCCTGCCCTTATAATTCGCTTGGTGTTTTGTCGGGCCTCTCTTGAAGTAATGTAACTGGCCAAGCACACCATAGTGTAAGATCACACTGGCTGTTAGAGATATAGATCATGGAAAGGATGTTACTGCCCACATTAAAGGAGTGAAGTCTCCTCTGCACTTTCTTCTATAGTTGCTCTATGTTATGAGATCAGTCCAGGTTGCCATTGATGTGAACGTCCAAGTACTTGCAGCAGTGCACCACCTCCACATCCACTCCTTGAATTGCTACACAACATAGAGACTCTTTGGTGTGGTGAAATTTAATAACCAGATCCTTGGTTTTGCTGATGCTAAGTTGCAGACAATTCTATCAGCACTAGGAAACAAAGTTCTCCACCTGACTCTTATAATCTATATATTCTCCTTATCAATACACCCCATAAGTGCAGAATCATCAGAAAATTTCTGCAAGTGACATGATCTGGTGTTGTATTTATAGTCGGAGGTATACAAGGTGAAGAGAAAAGATGAGATGACTGTTGCTTCTGGTGGTCCCAGTGTTATTTACATTCATATCAGTGGCACAGCCCTTGAGACTCAAACTGTGGTCAGCTGGACAGAGAGTCCATTACCCATGGACACCAACTGCATATCCCTGAGCTTACTCCTTAACAGGGATGGCTGGGTGGTACTGAAGACAATGAGGTATCACAGTGCTGCCACCTTTGTCCAGATGAAAATAAGCCTTGTGGAGCAGATAGATAATTGCATTCTCCACTCCAATCTTTGTCCGATAGGCAAACTGCAGTGGGTCCATGTGGTCTACCACAAGAGAACTCACCTACTGTAGTCCAGGAGCAGCCTCTCATATGTCTTCATAATGTCAAACATAATTGACACTGGTCTGTAGTCATTAGGTGAAGAAGGCACCTGCCATCTTTGGAACAGGAATAATACAGAATGATTTCTTTTTACATCCTTAGTGATTAAGCTACCACCACCACAGCATGTACTATGGCAACGACCAAATCTGCTGTAGAAGAGTGATGGCACAAGCAAGACAAAACTTGTTACTTCAGTGGCCCAGAGAAGCTGTGTGAACATCATAATAAGTATAATAAAACTGACAGGGTTTATGCTGAAAAATTAAACTTGTTTGGTTTACTGGTGTTTCACTTAATAGATCAGGCTCAAACCTTTCTGATCAATATTCTTTTATATATTACATTATACATACAGTCTTAGCAACCAAGAAAATAATTTCAAAGCTAGTTATCTGGGAAATAAGTATTTATTAACTTATGAAAAACATCTCTTCACACATATACAGTAGGATAGGCCAGGACTTGAAGCCAAGGACTGTGGAGCTGTGAGAAAAATGGCAGTAGTTAACAAGCTGGTTTAATAATACATCTGAAGCTTAGAAGGCTTCCCTGCCTTCTCTTATGGGGACCATTTTGCTTGAAGACTATAGACCATGTAAAACCTGTAGACGTGTTCATTGTTAAACAAGCAGTACTTTAGGCTGTAAACCTTTGCTAGTTTTGAAATCCCCACTTTTTATATACTATATATATTTTGTAAGTACTGTGAACCATGATCATCGTTTTAATTTTCTAAACACATGTGATCTTAAGTACTACTGAATTCGATATTTATCAATATCATTTTTTTGGGATATAGAGGCGCTCATAAACATGACCCGAAGACTGCTGACATCAGTGTGGACACATAGGAAGAGACAGCTGCAAATTGATGCAACTGGTGACAGGCTGTATGTTTAGGCATCACCACAGCCTAGAAGAAGAGAACCCAATTATTATTTTGAGAAAAGAGAGAAGAGGAAAGCTGTGGCAGCAACCACTCAACCACAACCATCAGCCTTCGTCTGCAGCAGATGTCTCAAGGATTGCCACTCAAGAATCGACTTATTCAGCCACAGCCAACGCTGATTTATATCCAGCTGAGTCCATAACCGAGTGCATCCTTTGCCTACCCAGACAGATGGAGCTATCCTCAGATTCCATTAAATATTACTTTGATTAAAGGCTGAGGTTGCCTGTTTTTGCTGATTGTCTTTGCAAAAACAAAATGAGATAGATAAGAGTGAAAACAATAAGGAGATGCCTTTGTTATGCTGACTTTAATCTTCACATAGCAACACTGGCTGCATCCATTTTCCACACCTATCTTTCATCTTTGTTGTGACAGCTGGATAACAGAGTGTTTCTGGTTAATAATACTCGTATATGCGTGCACTTCAGGGCATCACAAAGTCTGCCAATCGGCACTATTAGACATGGTAGTTTTGCCATAAGTTCTAAAAGCACATCCTTAAAAATGTGAGAGAGGTTGAATCTCCAGAGCAAACAATGGAAGATACGTTGACTGCACAAGAAAGCACTAAACCTGGAATAGAGGATTATTAAAAATTTCCAATCCACTGATATGATACTAATAGGCTCACTATACATTTCTGCTTCATGATTGTGTAACTTTCCCTGTAACCAAGAAACCTGGATGTTCCAAGCATTTTCTACTTTATTGCACATTAGAAGGCAACAGATATTATTACAGCCAATTAACACAGGCGTGCTGTTACTTTTACTCTTCATTTTGTATAGCATCTTTAATAGTAAGCATTATTCAAAAATGTTGTGATAAAAAACATTTTAAAAGCTCAAATATATAACAGAAAAAAAAATAATAGATGAATTTACAGAATGTATTGTAAGAGTATACAAACAAAATTAAACTAAGAGTTAGCATCTGTAGAAAGACCAAGATAAAATATAAAGATTTGGGGAGAATCCACCCCATATATTATCACTTTTGCTGCAATGGAAAAAAGAGCGATCGTTAGTATTGAGTATCCTCATAGGACTGAGTCCACAACAAGACTGCAGCAGGTGAGTTGTTGGTTCTTTATAGTGGTGAGGAAGGAAGAGGTGGATCATCTAGCGAGGAGGGAGGAAATGACATTATCAGGGGTGTGCTCTGTAGCTGGAAGGAAGTGGGTTAGCTCTTATTTGTTCCTGCAAGGAAGGAGAGAAGGCATTAGTGCACATGATTAGCCACGCATCTCAGTGCTTCAGAATTAACCAGACCCTGTTGCTGCCTCCCATAAGTGCGTGTGTGACACAAGATGACTAGATAAATTTCTCAAACTTCCTCAATAAAATGTATTGACAATCTACAGTATTGTCCCTATATTGTCAGGTGCAACACTGCAATCAGCCCTGGGTGGGTCAGCAGTCCAGCCTACTTATGCACGCACCAACACTCACGGGGTGGTCAAATTAAAACTGGCAATCACAATAACTTGTAACTGTTTGGGATGTGGGAGTATAATTAGAGATGCAAGAGACAAACCCACACAGACATGAGGAGGACATACAAATTTCATACAGATAGCAACTATGACTAAGGTCAAACCTTGGATCTGTGAGGTAGCACTGCACCATCTTTTATAGTTTTCAAAATGAAAGAGTAAAATGTTAACCACATCATTAACCAAAGTGGATTCTACAACATTCAGTAATTTCTGAATAAATGAATTATGATGTTCAGTATATCTGAGGAATTATTTTAGTATATGTTTCATACTTAAGGTCTCAGAATGAGGGAATGAAAAAGACATACAAAACCAGGCATGTATGTGAAAAACTTGCGCCAAGTTGGGTCAATATTAATTCCAATTTCTAATTGTGCATTTTGCCGCCAGTAGTTGTTTAGTAAACACAACTCAACAGAGCTACAGAGGGCTTTCATCTGTTTCTTCCACACATGAAAGCAAAAGTAAAATGTGCAATGACAGCTTGAAGAAATGAGCATTATCTTCTTCATTAATTTGTTTATTTTATTAAACAAGGGAGTTATGAATGTTAGCACAAAAAAAGATAATCCCTTACTGGGAAATCTAGATGGAAAAACAGCTATACTAATTTATTTACTTTGGTTTGTTTCTATCCTCCCATCAACAACCTGCTTACATCAGTTCAATGTCACAGGGGTCTGGAGTGTATCCTGGGAAATCAGGAACAAAGCAGGAGCCATCCTTAGAAAGGGGTACTACGAAGGTCCCGGTTGGCTCCACACTCCAAGGCTGCTTCTGGGAGCCACTTTAACCCAGAATCGTTGTTACTGAGCCGGGCAGATGAGGGCACATATAGTCAGAAAGGAGTTGATAACTATTTAAGTGATGTATTCTCAAAACAAAGCAGTGTCCAAAAATCCACATCCTCCATCTTCAGTTAATAAATAAATAATTTATGAAATCTGTTAAAGTCTGTGTGTTAAAACAACAATACATAAACTAATGTTAAAACCAAAATAAAACTGTACAATAACTGGGTCCTCTCTCTTCTTCCACTGACTTTCTGAGCTAAGTGCATCCTACACTCCTTTGTCTCCCCAGCTGAGCCAACAGGTCCTGCAACTGGTGGAGACACCAGCAGCTTTGGTCCTCAAGTCCGACTCCTGTCCTGGCTAATTCCGTTGGTATCTACCAGACTGCTCAGAGCCGGATGTCCTCTTGTCTTCCAGTATGCACTCTTATCTTCAGGATCTATAGGAGGGACTCTTTCACCATCATACCTACCCCTCCAGAAATTCAGTGTGGAGCAATCCACCCCATGGAGCGCTAATCACTCGCTCTTCCATGGGACTAATGACTGCGCTACCTCATTCTCACTCTCACTGACTCAGCTCAGGCACCTGATACAGTACTTTCACTCATGGTTCTCGTTTCTCTTTGTTTCTTTGCACATCTGTTCCCTTTTAAAACCCTGTGGGATGCAGGTGCAGCAATCGTGGGTCCAGGACTAAAAAGGGAATAGGTCAGTCGCACACATGTGCACATGAATACAGGATCCACATCTGCCTCCATAGCTACTCCACCATGCTACCTACACCCCACCAGAAAATGTGAGCATATTATCGGTTTATCTAAAATGCATATGCCACAGACCTGCTATATCACAGGTGCCAGGCTACCACAGGTCACACTAACACACACACACACACACACATTCACACTGGCAAAATAAGTAAACACATACATGTTTATAATGTCAAAAGTAAAAAAAAAAAAAAAAGACACAGGAATAATGTACAAATAATGGGCATGATTTTAACCGGAACTGCACAGCTGCAAGGCATCAGGACTTAATATTCTGGCACCATGTTGCCTTCATTTGTTTTTCATATTCCATTTTATTTTTCTTTTCATACTTCTTTTTTTCAAAACAAACATATTCCAATATAGTACTGAGGGGACAAGTGTTTGTCCCTACAGAAATGGGTGCAACACAGAATATAACTGTGGAGGAAATGTCAGTCCATAAGAGAACATACTCACATATAGCAGAACAATACAAATCTCCCATTATCTTATTCTACACATTTAAAATTTGTGAGGAAACTGGAATACCCAAAGAAAAAAGACATGGGCAGAAGGAGGATGTGCATGCTGTGCACATACAGACATGACCAGACCAAGATTAAGGCCCAGCATTTTCTGTTTGCCTTTGTAATTCTGAAACAAAATTAGAGAGAACACCATAAATTTTTGGGGACAGGCTAGATACCCAATTTAATAACGAAACCGAAAGTAAATGAACAAATCAAAAAGGTAGAGCGTCTCATGTCCTCCTAATCTTCTTGCTCAAAGGTTTCTCCTTTGTAGAGTTCTACTCTCAACATGAGCAAGATCCAACATGGTGAGTGATTTCAGGTGCCGGAGTTGTTCAAGTAGCTCTCAACGTGGAAGGGCTTGTTCTTCCGGAAACGTGCCAAAAGTGATGTTATGGTCTGCCCTGTTCTGCAGAAAAGAAAATAGATGTGATTCGTGACTGCATTCCTACCTACAGTCTACGTTTTTGCCTTGGTCAGGCTGTTTTGATGTTCACATGTGACACCAAGACTACAGGAGTATCCTCCTCACAGAATTCAACCCAAAACCTGAATTAAATTACTACTGGGAAGAGCCAAGTTGTCCAACACCTTCATCCTGCATTATTCCTGAAGTTATGAGTACCTGGACCTTTTTCCTCTCATGAACTCCTTCTCATCTAGCCTCCCAAGGTACGGTCAGCTCGACAATGACCATTTTATTCTCATTTGGGGACCGCAGGGTTATATAGGGCAAAAGGGGTGGTGACAGCTATACCTTTGAATGCAAGCTTCTTGAAACAATCGACTAAAAATCTCAAGTCTTCTCCATGCTGCAAAAGGGACTAAAGTTTTGTTGAGTCCGCTTTTTTAGCACTTTCTCCTGTTAGAATCATCAATTTCTGTTTCTCTGTATTTGCCTCCATTTTCAGGTTTTCAAGGTAGTTGGACTTGGTCATGCCCCCACCACTAAATGTACAAAATTGGCACAATATGTCACCCAAAAGACAATAAAAATGTCTCACCTACTTTGAGACTGGGCTTTGCTAATTGTTTATTATTATTGTACCCATTTTGTACATCTAATGGGGCCTCCTTTTTGTTTATTTGATTTCAACTGATCTGTCACTTTAGAGGCTTGGGTCACTATAATGTGGTTGTTAGGTTGCTGATTCTTGTGCCACATGACTGATGACAATATAGTGATTGTGTTTTAAAAGAGGCCAAACACATCCCGACTTTATTGCAATTTAAAATAAAAGATTTGTGAAATTTAGTTTTTGAGCTCACTTCTTATTATGAAAATTCTGTTTTTTGAGTCTGGATTTAATTTTGAATTTAGCACTGTCCCTTAAATCTGACAATCACTCCAATCTCTTTCTATTTTTTGACCTTGGCTACATTTGACTATCCTCTTGTAATGATTTTAATATATTAAATTGAAGGGTCTCTCAGGACTTCTATGGGAAAACCCCAGCACTCACAACACCTGGAATGGAAAAATCTAAACAAGTGAGTATCATTCAGTCCATCAGGTTTATCCAATTATCTGCTTAGTTGATAGCAAAGTTATTCTAGTAATCAATTTGCCTTTTTTACGGTTAGTTGATTTCAGAGTATGGCAGCTGTTTATGCAAGTTGGTGCCTTTCAGTTTCCATCTTGAAAACACTTCCCTTATTTACCACTAACATGCCAAAGGGCAGGTGATGAATGGCTATTAAGTCAAAATGGTGTGTTCGTTAGAACTTCTCATGTTCCAAGATGCACTTTTACTGTCTACAGCAGCATCAAACTCAGTTCCTAGAGGGCTACATTGGCTGCAGGTTTACATTCCAGCCATTTTCTTGATTAATAGCCAATTACGTCTGCTAATAGAACAGGCCTCATTTGTCCTAACTTTAATTGAGTTCATTTTTTTAAGATACAGATACTCATTTAATTGTTTATTTTTTACTTAACCAGCAGTCAAGCAATAATGAGATGTAAAGCAAACCAACAGATGATCAGTGAAGGGTCTCAAAGTCAGTTCCTGGAGGGCCACCATTATCGCTTCAACCAGTTTCTTAGTTAAAAGCCAGTTCTTTCCATTAATGAAACCCATTATTGAATTCCGTGACTTGTTAGTGTCCTCATTCTTCTAAAACCTAAAATATCTTTTCTTCTTGAGAGCACCATCTGAATGTCTTGTGGACCAGATCAGAACTATATTTCTCAAACTTTCACTTTTTTTTATTTTGAAATACTTTACTGAAGTAGGTATTATATGATGGACACGTATTGTAGGTGCAAATGGGATTAAGCAATACTGCTCATCTGTTGCCTCTCTTTGTCTCTCAGTATTGTTAGATTTCTGCTGAAAGAAAACAAATTAGAAAATCTACACATGGCATAACATTCGGGGACTAAGTTAACTGATATGAAAGTTGGAGCATTTCACCTTTTTTATTTACTTTATCCAAGGTTTAGTTTCTTCGTTTATTAAATATTTTTGTAACAATAAGTCATATTCAAATATAATGGCGATAACAGAATATAATGACATGTGTTAGTAGACTATATTTAATGCACGTTTTTTCATAGTCCTTTACAATTGAGTAAAAAATAGGTCACAATTAGGATTGTTGTGGCTCAATAGCTTTAATAGACAGAAGATTCCAATTCAAGTGATGTAACAAGCACCACAGATGCAATGTTTGCTCTGAGGGTGTTGATGGAGAAGTATAGAGAAAACCAGAAGGAGTTGCATTGTGTCTTTGTGGACCTGAAGAAAGCATATGACAGGGTGCCTCGAGAGTAGTTGTGGTATTGTATGAGGAAGTCGGGACTGGCAGAGAAGTACTGTATGTAAGAATAGTACAGAGTATGTACAAGGGAAGTGTGAGAGTGGAAAGGTCTGCAGTAGGAGTGACGGATGCATTCAATGTGGAGGTGGGATTACATCAGGGATTGGCTCTGAGCCCTTTCTTATTTGGACAGGTTGACAGACAAGACTAGACAGGAGTCCCCGTGGACTATGCTGTTTGCTGATGACATTGTGATCTGCAACAAGAGTAGGGAGCAGGATGAGGAGACTCTGGAGAGGTGGAGATATGCTCTAGATAGGAGAGGAATGAAGGTCAGTAGGAACAAGACAGAATACATGTGTGTGAATGAGAGGAAGGTCAGTGGAATGGTGAGGATTCAGGGAGTAGAGTTGGCGATGGTGGATGAGTTTAAATACTTGGGATCAACAGTACATAGTAATGGGGATTGTGGAAGAGAGATGAAAAAGAAAGTGCAGACAGGGTGGAGAAGAGTGTCAGGAGTAATTTGTGACAGACGTGTATCAGCAAGACTGAAAGGGAAGATTTACAGGACGGTAGTGAGACCAGCTACATTATATGGGTTGGAGACGGTGGCATGACCAGAATGCAGGAGACAGAGCTGGAGTTAAAGATGCTAAGATTTGCATTGGGTGTGACAAGGATGGACAGGATTAGAAATGAGGACATTAGAGTCGGCTCAGGTTGGACGGTTTGGAAAGAAAGTCAGAGAGGTGAGATTGCATTGGTTTGGACATGTGCAGAAGAGAGATGCTGGGTGTATTGGAAGAAGGATGGTAAGGATGGAACTGCCAAGTAAGAGGAAAAGAGGAAGGCCTAAGAGGAGGTTTATGGATGCGATGAGAGAGAACATGCAGGTGATGGGTGTAACAGCAAAATGTAGAGAACAGGAAGACATGGAACAAGATGATCCACTGTGGCAACCCCTAACGGGAGCAGCCAAAAGAAGAAGAAGATTCCAATTCAAGTGATGTAACAGTGGTATCCACTAATGTGCGGTAGTGGAGGAAGGTCTGTTAATAACTATTGTTCAATTTTCTTAAACATAGCATTTCTGAAAGTATGCCCAATACAGTAGTACCAAATATTTAGCAAATAAAAATAACTATTAATATTACATGACCAATACTAACATAAAATCACTATCAATATTACCTTATTAAAGGAGAAAAGCTACTGAAACAAGTTCCCAATGTAGCAATAAATGTTAATTAAAACACAATAATTCTTTAAAATGATATAGTTAAGTAAAAAAATTGGAAAGGAACTGATTTATTATATAAAGGGAATATGAAATTTGACAATTATATTAAAGATTTTAATTCCAGCCTGAAGACACATGGGGAGCAAAAACAGCTCTGCAGGTACAGGTATGCCATATACTGAGCTCTTCCTGTTGTACGTTAAAATACTAACGTACATAATAATAACGTAAGTAATATTCAGCATAGCACAAACTGTAAACTTGCCGTGTCCTTGCTATTAGTAGCCAGCTCACTGGTTTCATGCCTGTGGCTCTGATCATTACGTGCAGATCAACTGCAGCTCCATTTCTAAACCCATCCTATGCTTATATCACTTAGGGCAGCTACAAATTTTCCATTTATTTAATTAGTTTGAACTCCATTTAGCTGCAAGTTGATAACATTGGTTCTTTACATTTATAGTCTGCAGATATATTAGTTCAATCAATTCAGTCTTATATATGCTTACATAATTGCGTTCACTTTCCATTTATTTCCAGATAAGTGACTTCTTTTTTTTGTATTTCTATGTTTAATTTAAACAGCAGGAGAAGGGTGCCACTGCATGAGATGGTTGCATGCATGTACACGCACCCTCTCTGGCATCTTTTTTATTTGCACTGTGCATCTAAGCACCTGTCAGGCAAGTAAAAGAGGTAAATATAGAAAATATGCAAGTTCCACCTACCATTATAAAGGTATAATTTAAACAAACAAATTTGTACTTGAATTTACACAGATTGTTTTTTCAGTTTCAAGACAAATGAGTTTGGATATTTCCCAGTGCTTTATAATGGGAGAGTTTGAAATTTTAAAACATTGTACAGTACAATTTATTTGGAATATCTCAAGGAAACAAAACTAGAACCTGAACATTAAGTTTGTCACATTTTAGCAAAATTAGTTTACAGGGGACCAAGTTCCTTCACGCGGACAGACAGACAGGCAGACCAACGTACATAGCTATTGCAGTAGAATCATCATCATATGTGAATGAGCTTAAAAAGGATTAATCAAGAATCTAAAAAGCAAGTCAAATAAAACTAAGACAACAAAGTGTCCATCACTAAGGCCTTGTCACATTACACAACTTTTACAGTGATTTTCGTTGACTTTTTTAATATAATCTTAATGAGTCAGGGGAAGTATTGGCACTGTTGTGACTCGCAAATGTGTAGTGTGACATACCCAGCAACTCAGTTTAACTGAACTACTATTTACCCCGACAAAATCAAAGAGGTTGTATTAAGTTGGCAGGTACATTGTGCATAAGAGCCGATAAGCAATGAGTGCTTACCAGGAAGTACAATGCATATAATGCTGCAAAGAGGAATAAGGTGTATGGGTGTTTTGGGCCTCACAAACAGAAGAGACACTTATCTGTCTGATGTTTCATATCTTACGCACCATGATAGAAAGGAAAAAAGAAATAGAATGCAGAGATTGTCGTACCAGACATCGGTTCTGTTAATGACGGTCAGAAAAAAGGCTGAGCTCACGACTCTTTGGAAAAGTGAAATTGTGCTAGAAAGGCATTATGTAGTTGTCTAATTTGACATCCTCATCCTATTTGTGTAAATGACAAACTCAGGCATCAAGATCACTTATCGAGTCTGACATCACTCCGATTAGAAATCATCTAATGTGACATTGGCTTTAGCAGAAGTGATTGGTTAACAAGTAAAAAAAGTAGCTGGAATGAAATCTTGTAACCACTGTGGTCCTCCATGATCTGAGTGAGCAGCCCCCTGTTCTAAAGCTTCTAATGTCAACTGACTCCGAGAGTAACTAAGAAACACAATAATGCAAGGATCCTCTAAACCTTATCCTATAACTTCTATCTATCGATATAGTGTCACACACATGCACATGGGGGACAGTTTACAGGCTCAATTAATGTTATTCGTCAGCCACACCAGGGGTTGGTGCTCCTACCTGATCCTTTCTCCTCTTGTTCCTCTGCAGTGCAGCCACAGACCCGGCCTCTCAATGACATCACCATTGGCTCACCCACTGTTGACATCACTTCCGGAAAACCCTGATGACCATTTCTGGTACCCAGAATTCCCCTTCCTGCAACATCAGTTCCTGTTTCGGCCGTCCTGACTCCACCTCTTCCTCCTATCCACCATATTTATACAGCAGTCTCAACTTGTTAGTTTTTTCAGTTGTGGACTCTGTTTTTTTTTTTTTTTTTTTTTTTTTTTTGCTGATTTTTTTTCAGTATATGGTGTGGTCATCCCCAAACTTTTTTCTGTCAGCTGCCTAACTCTTTATCACAATAGATAGATAGTTATAGAAAATCTTTGATTTTTCCAGATTTCCAGATAGAAGAATGCCTTTCTTGAGTAGAAAACAAAATCAGAAGAAAGGGAAAGAGAAAATAATTAAGTCAGAGACTGAACATAAGGAACACTATTTAAAATTCAAAGGTAATAATCAAGCAAAAATGATAAGAAGTCTATGGCCTTACTTACCCGTCTGCCCCCTGGCTGTCACAAAACATATTGGGTAATTAAAGATAAAAAAGAATACCAGATCAATACATCTACAACATGAAACTGGAAAAAGAAGCTCCCTAATAAAGAGAGAAGAACATGAAATATTATAACACTCTTTGAAACTCATTAATTACGTTTAGGAGGAGAAAAAAATACTTGTAAAATTAGATACAAGCTGGTTAAAAAGAAAGCTATGCACTCAGACCTTACTGCTTTGGAATTCAGAATGTGTCTTGTCTCCATATTCGAAAGAAAGAAGCCACCCACACAATCTACTGTGCTGTACAGTACATCCGAGTACAACAGGAGACACAAAGAAAACAAAGTTGGCAAAGAGTCAACAATCAATAATTAACTAATTCATATGAAACATTAGATTTAAAAGAATATAATTATTTTTTAAAACAATAAATACTTAAGGTTTCAGTAGAATGTGCATCAGTTAATCCCAAAGCATAGAAAAATAAGAGATCCTAGAGAATATTAACAGAAGAAAACAAAGAAGCATTATTTTAAGTAATAGCAGTGAAAATGAAGAAAAGTCAATAAAAGAAAATGTAGCAGGAAGAGCAAGGACTGCT
This sequence comes from Erpetoichthys calabaricus, assembly GCF_900747795.2. NCBI lineage: Eukaryota > Metazoa > Chordata > Cladistia > Polypteriformes > Polypteridae > Erpetoichthys > Erpetoichthys calabaricus. The sequence goes on along the minus strand of NC_041400.2, from coordinate 34,426,286 downwards.
CTGCAGGAAAAATAAGAGAACATTTCATTTGACTTAATTATTTTGTTAGTCAATTATTTTCTTTAACTGCATTCCATGCCAAGCACATTGTAACTATTGGACTTGAGTTATTTCATGTAGTTACGAAGTCTGCCATAGTTGAAAACGACTTGAATGAGTGCCATTATTAATTTCCTTCTTGAAATTGTACTTGATAGCCTGAGTGACTGTATATTTAATAATTTGCATGCTTGCTTGAGCTTGGATCTCAAAGTATTTGCTTAAATGTTACACCTGGAAAAGTGCACTCTGAGTGCATATTGACTCTGTCTGTTGTCAAACACTGTTTTTGGTGACTAAAGCTGCATTACATATATATAGCTTTATGACTGTGATTTGTATTAAACATACTGCATTAGTTTTGTCTCATTTTAAAATATGAATCATTCAAATGCACATACTTCAGATTTGAAATATATTTTGATTTATCATTGTCATTGTAAATAAAACATTTTACATTCATTTGCAGCACTCACACAGAGAGATCCACAATTCCAATCCAGACAAAACAAAAAGAAACATCACACTGTTAAAGCTTAAGTTTGACATTATGTACACAATACAATGAGATTCTTAACCATGGCTTTTGTATTTTTGTTATTCAGCTGGTGTCCATGGGTCTGGTAGATCCTTAACATTATTGGACTTTTAAAACAATCAAAACATAACATTTTATGTTAAACTACTTAGCAGATGTTGACTTTATCTCAATTACAAGAAATATAAATAGCAAATATGTTTAATATTTACTATTTACTTCTGGTAGATCACATTTATCAATGAAAGTGCTATTTGATTCTTGTGATAAAATATGACTTTTGTGTAGAAATTATTAATAATCAAAACATTGGTGGAATATATCATATTAATCATGAACAAAAATAAATGAGAACAAGGTTTCTTGAGCTATTAATATTTATTGTTTTGAACTGGACAAAGTGTAAATACAGTGTTATATTTAAATAACACAATGAGCTTGGTAATGAACACAAATTCATAGCATCTTTGCACCACACAAAGAACAAATTTTTACTGTTTTGGCATTGCAAACAAATGTTTTGGCACACAATGCATGCTAACTGTGTCTTCCTGTCCCTTTTGGCTTCACAAACATTGCAGTACAGTATTTCCTCTTGCAGCAGCCAATAATAATGAAAATGCTGGTTAGTTGTAGAAGTCTGCTAACATCTTTGTAAATGTCTCTATTCCTCACACACTCACACAAACTATATATATATATATATATATATATATATATATATATATATATATATATATATATATATATATATATATATACACATAACACAGTACATATATGTATGCTCTGAATTTGAGGTCTTACCAATGCCTTGTCCAGCTCTTGAAGACAATGTAATTTCCTCTGGAGCTTTCCTGTGTTCCAATTCAGATTCAGTTCCATTCAGATGACAAATGCATTGTAAGCGCACACATTGTTATCTTTCAGCCAGTGTTCCTCCCCTTGTTTTATTTCAGTTTTGTAATTTTTTTTTAATCATTTAGTGAAGTTAATGTTTGTTTTCTTTATTATCTACATTATATACTATGCCTTGGTTATGTTCAATGTGTTTTGTGTGTGGTTCCCCAAGAGGCGGGACTACCTGCCAAGCAACACCAGGAACTGCTCTCCACTCTATCAGTCCAGAGGGTCTCACATAGTTCCTGGTGGTTCATTGTGAAAGCTCTCTGCAGTGGATGAGTTGTTGTTTTTTTGCTTTTGCCTTGTGCTTTTTTGTGATTTCCTGGATTTTTTTAACCTTTGCTTTGTTTTTGACCATCGCCATTGATTACGTATTGCTTTTGAAATTGCCTTTATTGGCATGGTAAGGCCTTTGTGTTCTTCAGAGCTTCACAGTTTTGTTCAGAGCATTTTTGTTAAAAATAAAAATTGTATATAAATTCTCCCAAGACCTTTTTGTGTTTAGCCAGGGATTGTTGATGGTGCCCCCAGTCCCAATGGACATTATTAGAAGTGGTTTGGAACTTTTGGGAATTATGTGCTTTGAACACCTATTTCACGAAACACATTCAAGATACTGAGGATTATTAAAAGTGGCCAGTATAAGGTTCTTCTTTGTATCTATAGCTACTCACCAACTTCTCCAAGTTATCTATTCTTTTTTTTATAACACTGTAATCCATAATGATTTTCTTTTTATGATAGTCCCCACCTCAGATTCTCTAGTCGCTATACAGCCTTACTGTTGAGTACCTTGTTTTTTCTTTTTTTTGAAATCTAAGACAGAGATGTGTCTGCTGTGAATAGAAAGTTACTTGAATTGACAGGGCTGCTCTTTGTACTTATCAGCTGAAGTGGGAGCTCTGACTTGTTTTTTCTTATTGTTCCTACCATAGTCAGCTTTTACTTCAGGAGCTCCTGTCCCAACTTGTTCAAAGTAAAACAATTTTCACATGTAATATTATGACAACGGAGTCCCAATGTCATGTCCAGGACAACCCACGTCCCTTGTTTTTTCTCAGGGGCATCTCAATTTGGTTTCTCAATATATACCTACATGTTCCATGCATATCAGGGTTGATGGCGATGGAAATGATTGGTCTGATGGGATTAGGTTTGGGGTACTTGGAAACAATGCCTCTAAAGTTTCATTATTGTTGTTTTACAGACAGTTTCTACACCTGTATTGCTCCCATCGATATAATGTGAATATGTTGGAGGGGATCACAGTTTTTACTTAATACAATTTTGTCCCTTCACATGACCATTGAATTTCAGATGTATTTTTTTTTTTTATAATAAACACTGAAAATAGGTTTCATAGACCTGACCGCCACACAAGGGTTAATCACCTGTCTCGCACTAGTTATAGTACAGTAAGTTACTACGAGCAGACAATGAACACAAACCATACATTAAATACAATATCAGGCCATGAGCAAATGTTAGAAATACACAACAGGTATACTCTTGCTGTATTCAGCCTAGGTGGCTATTAAGCAACCTTATGAACTGTGGATAAAAAATTACCCTGAATCTAGGACTGGAATTACAAATGGGCCTGCACTATTTGTCAGAATGGGGGCGAGAGAAAGCCAATTGTTTAGAATGGCTGATGTCTATAAGGCTGCTGTTACCTTTTAAGGCAGCATGTGTGTATACAATATGTCACAAACAGAAGACAGCTGTGTGTCAGCAATACTCTTTGCTAATGACACAAACTTCTGCAGTGCTTTGTGAACCTGTGCTGAGCAAGTGCACTACAGGGATGTTATGCAGCCAGTAAAAAGACAAATGTGCCCCTATAAAAGGTGGTCAGTATAAACTGACACATGCAAGCATTCCTTAAATGTCTGAGGAAGTAAAGCCTTCTTGACAGAATGCAGAGAGGTATTTTTATTCACCTTTGGTCGTCAATGATGGTGACTGCAAGAAATCTAAAGCTGTCAACCACTTCTGATGTAGATGAGAGATTTGTCTACCTTCTAGTTACAAGTATGGTTATCTCCTAGGGTTTCCTGACATTAAGGAGAGGCTGTTGCCCTGGAATCACTGTGTGAGAGAATACATCTCTTTTGTTGACACTATCGTTAATTGCGATAATTAGGCCTATGATGGCGGTATCTGCAATTTTAATGATTGACCTGTGTCTGGCCTTACTGTCAGAGGTAATCAAGAAGTACATTAGTATGCTCAATACACAACTTGTGAATTAAGAATCAACTGTAGAGAAATTATACAGCTAATTCCCCATGTGCAGAAGTTTAACAGTTGAGAAATCCAAAATCTTTTTGTAGAGGACAGCAGAAAGTTGAATTTTTAGAAGCTTGGACATTAGCCTTTGATGCCACAGTTAAACAATGTTAAACAGTGAACTACAGTTTATAAATAGTACTCGGAGATACAAATTATTATTAAATAAATGTGCCAAGATTGAGATATAGAATCCTTTGAGGACTTGTGGCAACATGCAAAACAGAGGTAAGTCTTAACTATTTGAAATATAATGCCTAATGGGTCTACTTTTACATCATTTAGTGCAGGAAAAATTGTTGTTTTGGAGCACAGCAAAGCCATAAATGATTAGACACTAGAACCACCATGTTTATTTTAGAATGTTTCTGCCGAGGCTACACAAAATTGTGTCTGAATCCTTTTGTTCTCACTAATGGAACTCATCAGCTTGGAAATTTGATGGGCATTCCTACTGCCCTACCTGCAAAAACCACAGGCAGTTTAATGCAGCTCATGTGAACGTAAAAATAAATAATTTGTTAGCACATACTGTATATTGTTTGCATATACAATATTTTAGTTCAAATGTTAGCATATATTTTCAATCAAAAAAAATTCCAGGTTTGCCCTTCAGTGTTAATATTTATTGGTGTAAAGCAAAACTACATTTTAAACAGCTGGGCACCTAAATAATGACAAAAGCAAAAACCTTTTTTGTTTTTGTAGAAATAGTTTAAAAATTCACAGCTATACTCACATGTTTTTGTAGATATGTAAACATTTGTAAACTACAAGTGACGTGTAGGCTTTTTACAAAACAATCTACATCAGCAGTCAGCACAGATTCTTGCCATCGTTATCGTGACACTTCCCACCTAACACTGTGTTGTTCTGCCAGGAGCATGAGGGACCTGAAGGGATGTTGTGACACGAGTGGCTTTCCAAGGTCACATTGCTGCTCGGTATAAAACTGCTTCAATAATAATCGTAAAGTGCAAAGCACTTTTCAGTTAGCTGGAAACAAAAAGTAATGAATGATGTAAAAACTAATATTTTTATGTACAAAAAGTATATACAAATAATTTTAAATTACAGACATACCTACATTTTTCACATAATTTATATGTACATGGCAAGTGGCACAATGGATTAAATATAAAATGTTCACATCAGTAATCCGCATTCATTTTTTAAGCATCTGAGCAAGCTTCCCCACCAAAAATGGTAGCACTTCATTAATTTTTGTTTTATTGTGTGCATCCTCCCTCCTAGCACTGCCTCTACAATACCAGTATTGGTATTGGGGAAATGGGATTATTGGCCTCTGAGAAACCTGGTTAATATGTGGCCATGTAAACCCTTAACCGGGTTACTGTTAAAAAATTCTATAGTCTGCGCATGTCCAATGCACTCTGTCTGCTTGTACACACACTTTTAGGAGACACATGTCGACAAGTTCAATAAAGTACATTTACCAGAGGCAAATGTTCAGGCAATCGCATCATTCCTTTTCCTGCCTGAAATAATCTGTTTCAACATTTCAGAAATCACCAAATTTATGTTGATGAGCTGTATGTCCAGTGTTAAACTCAGAAACACAATCTCGAGAACAGTAGGGTAACATGTTAAGAGTAACGTATGTTACGCAGTCTGATCCCTTTTTAAAGTAACCTAATTCAATACTTATCTTACTGAATTAAAATTACTTGCATTTTTTATTATTCCAGCAGCAGTGGGTGTAAGGCATGAAGCACTCGTAATGGGTCCTTTGCAGGGCCCAAATTGCACAGTCAACCAGAAAATAGTTTGCTGCATGCAATCTGGTAACAGACAACTATAAAGCATCAGTTTGACTATGCGTATTTATAAAGAACATGAAAATTATCACAGATATCATGCTAATTTTCAGAATAATGATGGTTGATACAGCAAAATTTTTAACAGCATGTTTTGACAAAGAACTTCAGATTACTTGCTCATGTACAGTTGACATAGATTTTTTAGAAACAGGGTTCTGCCTTAACCGGATTATTCACCTTAACCCAGTTTTTTATGTGCATGTAAAGTCACCAATTGACTAGATAATGTATTCAGCTAAATAACTGTGGTGTTTAACTCCCACAAAGTCTGAATTTTTAATTTTTTTTAAGTAACATTTATTACCTTTAGATCATAAAGTAACCTTGTTTTAAAGACCTTTTGCATAATACACCCAATTACCAAAGTGATTTTGGTTTCATCCCTTTTAACATTGTGAAAAATTGTCATTTTTTTATCTTTTTTAAAAAGTAAATTCATTTGCATTAGATCCCAGAACACCATTATTTATTCCTGGCTCCCAAGTTAGTGCTGTGTCTGATCACTTTGAACCACAGAAGAACAGAACAGCTACCTAGGAGGATCTGCAGAAGCAAGAACAGGGAGGCCTGTCCAGTACGGTCCATCTAGAAACAGATGTCTCTTCTGATCAGGCGACTCTGGATCAAGAAAATGGGCAGGGTAAAGACAGTTCAGTTGTGGCACAAGGCAAGGAATGAGCACTGCCTTCACAAACAGGCATATGCTACACATATAGGGCCAAGACCCTGGAAAGTGAATTAAAAAGAGGAAAGTTCATGTCCTAAGACACTCATATGCACTGACTGTTTAACAGGCTTAATTTAAGAGGCAAAAAATTTATTAATAAACTATTCTTTGGGATTCCTTACAATATATGCATAGCACTGGCATTTCATTAATTTCACAAGAAGATACCTAGGTGCATAAAATCTTGTCCGGCATATGTTCTTAGCTCTCAAATTGTTACCCCCACTCAAAATCTATTAAGTCATCATTACCTAGCTTAGATATTCTGCAGGTCTTATTTATTTTTTTTGCGATCAAATTTTTATTGCTAAAATGGAAAAGGAACACAACAATAATCGTCGTATAGCGGGTCCGTGGCTTTAAAAAAAAGGGCCAGGTTTTAAATCTGCATAGCCATGTCGTTCTCCGTGGGCGCGATTGCATGACCGCGGGGAGTTAATGAGGTAGTTGTAGTGAGTCGCACCTGCACGTGTTGGTGCGTTTGTTCTCAATTACTTCATTGGCTTCCTGCGGCATGTGATTAAGGCGCTGTGGCCACGGAGGCGAGGGTAGATGGGGCTATATATGGGTCAACACCAGAAAAAGGGGTGGGGGGACAGATAGATAGATCAATCGAGAGATGAATAGAAGGAGATGTAAATGAAAGAGGTTAGAAGACATGAAAAGGCAGTCTTAGAAGGCCGATCTGGCCACCTGGAAGGCGGAGCAGTATACGAGCTGGGGCCTCACGAAGGAGCGTTTGGTTGTGGCGCTCTAGGGGCTAGTTCGCCCCACTGAATGTTCGAATGAGTGGGGTGAGCAAGGCAGGTGTCCTCCCGAGGGATCTCAGGAGCAACTGCGGGAGTGCGAAGGATGAAGGGAGGAGAGCCGACCTCGGACGGTCTAGCAGTGACGTCCGTAAGGAGGCCAAGACGGAGGTTGGCCGAAGGAGCTCGTGGCTGTTGGGTCTCTGTCGGCTACGCGAGTTATGGGTTAGCCAGGGCGAAAGACAGATGGGGGTGCGTCGAGATTGGGATGAGAGAGACTGCATTTTAACCTCAGATTTTAATGGATTTATTTATTGATGGTTTTTATCCCCACTGGACATTTGTTTTTATGGATTTATTTATTGAAACTGATGCACTACACTTTTTGTTTGGACACTGTTTTGTTGATTTTAATAAAAGCACTTATGCACTTTTTGGAAATATCCCCTGGCTTCATTTGAGAATTGTCCTCATATTGTCAGCTCATCTCAGTGACATTACCGACGGTGTCGGGTTCAGAGCTCCTGGAAAGCGTTGGAAGCATGGAGCGGACCCGTAACGTCACATTATGATGCACTTTAAGGCCGCCTTCTTATTTGTGCTGTATATGACAGTAACTCGCGTACCGCCCTGGCTGAGAAGTACAGCACTAGTTTATAACTACATTGATACAGGACTACATTCATGCAACAACTGCAGAACATTTTCAGTTAAGTTTATTTAAAAAAAACTATGTCTGGCACCTTTATAAATTTAAACAGATTTTTTTTAAAGCATATCAGCCTCACCAGAACTGCTGCATCACCAATTTTGAAAATTACTGTGGTATACTAAAGTATCAAATTATCAGTTAGGACTTAAACGCTGAGACCAATTGACAATGAAGCAGATTATTACACAATTTAGAAGCCTTTCAGCAATCACCTCTTCCTTCTTAGAGTATAGTAGCAATAGTGCCCCTTTGGAAGTGTAGGAAGGTCTATGATTTGCAGTCACATTTCAACATGATGACCAAAATAAAAGTATATTAAAGTTTGTTTTTCTTTGTAGAGATAGATAGATAGGGCATTATATATCATATGTTCAGAGACAGAGAGAAAAGGCACTATATGTAACAGATAGAACTTTATTTGTCCCCAGGGGAAATTTGGCTTTTTACAGTGGCACTTAAATAAATAAATACATACATAAATAGATATATATATATACACACACACTTTGGTCTGAACATAAACTAGAATGACTATAAAGCAACAAAATTAAAAAGAAAGAAAACTTCTGACTTGGCAGTCCCAGTGAGGCATTAAGCAGGCATATTGCTGTTGGTATAAAGCAGCCCCAGTAGCATTTTTTTGACCCACTTCCACAAAACAAGTTACTTGAGATACAAGTAGGACTACTAGAACCTTCCAAATTCCATTATATTTCATTTTTTTAATATTAGGTGAATACAAATTGATCAGCTATGTTTTTCTAAATATACTTTTCTTTTACTCTTATGCTTTTAGTTGCTTCCAAAGACTTGAGAAGTTATAGTAAAAACATAGACCTAATATTAAGACTACTTAAAAATAATGTTTTTAAGCAAAGATTAAATTTTTATAGTAGTGTGAATGACAACTGTGTACTCTTTTTTGTCTTCTATTAGAAAAGCCAAGCAAAATGACACCTTTTATTGGCTAACTAAAAAGATTACAATATGCAAGCTTTCCAGGCAACTCAAGCCCATTCTTCAGGCAAGATGTAATTGATTACATCTAATTATAAAATAACTGTAATTGATTACATGTAATTGCTAACATCTTGCCTGAAGAAGGGGCCTGAGTTGCCTCGAAAGCTTGCATATTGTAATCTTTTTAGTTAGCCAATAAAAGGTGTCATTTTGCTTGGCTTTTCTCTACATTCATAATGGCTAACACGGTACAACACCCTAGTACTATTGCCTTCTATTAGTTTAAAAGGAGGGATAGGAATAAACAACAAGAGGTGTTGTGGGTTTCTTGAAATGGGAGAGTAAAATGCAGAACTAAACAGTGTCCAGAATTGAAACATCATAACAGACAATCATAGTCATCTTGTGATGGGGCTACATGGAGGAGTGGTGACTGGAGCATGTGAAGTTACTACACATCAAGTAGGCAGAACTGAACTGCCAAGGCATGTGTTATAAAACTGGTGCTTTCACCACTCACCATCAGCTGACTGAAAGCAGAAAAAACAATGTGTAAATTACTACAGAGGTGTTTTATTTAAGAATGAATAATGAACGTGCCAGAAAAAGAAAGAAAGAAAGAAAAAGAAGCGAGTTTAAAAGTGAAAAATAATTGCAGTGAAATTTTAGCAAATGAATATCCATTTCATTGAAAATTAAAAATATTGCATACACACAATAAAAATAATGAATGCATCTTAGCAGCTTTGATAACTCTGTGGTAAACTGGGTATTGTTTTATTTATGAATTTGAACTGAAAATATAATAAAGCAAGCCTCTATGATTTCAATAAAGAAATGAAAAAGACAAAGTCCCCGTGGCATTCTGGGATACAAACAAGTCTTATTTACATATTAATGAGACAGCATGACTGTAATTCTTGTCATACAAGGAGAAAACTTTGATTAATTCACTAATAGGCATGGAGATTCACAGAGTAAATTATCTTCAGCCGAATGCAATAGAGGGGATGCCAGGAGAAACCAAATGTGGTATCAAATTATTCTTCGATTACCTTTATAGGTCATTCAAGGTTTAGCAAAAAGATACTGTGTTAACTCTATAAACAGTTAAATTCAAGTTTATGTTACTGTGTAAGATTTCAGAAATGTAGAAAGAAATGGAAGGTTTTATAAAGCATCAAGAACTGTGAAATGAAAAGTGCTGTGCTATTAATTATAGCGACCCATACAAAGAAAAAAAAATCACTGACCACATGAATGGATGACATGTGTGTTATGTGACATGAATTACAAGATTTTTTTTTTTTTGTTTTCCCCATGGACTTTTTCACAACATTTGCCACTGTCTAGTACTGGTCACCTATTGATCCCATTTACAAAAACATGAGCATAAATAATTTTGTTAGCCTCCACTAGTAACTGCATGGTGTAAATAACATAGAAATAAATCATTTTTGGGTGTAGAATTCTTTTAAAGCAGACCATTATACGTCACGCTGAGTTTGACACTGGCTTAACCATACATACATACAAATTACGAGACCGTGTCACATTCGGGGTTAGCACCATGTAGACTAATAGGAGGTGCCACCATGTTCTAGAGTGGCAAACTATTGACATCATATGGGTTGCTCTTGTTATAAGCAATACATCAGCATCTACAGAAAAAAGCCTAGGATAAAAACACTCATTAAACAAAATGGTAATGAAAATACATCACAAAACTAACAACACTAAATAATTATTCAGACATTACTGCATAAACAAACAGGACAGCACCTAACATGTTTGTGAGAGGCTTATGATATAATGTTAATTAATTTTTCATTTATAAATCTTGGCTGACTTGGTTAAAAGTAATAAGACTCCAGTGCTAATTTTTTGCAAAACTTTGTTATGGGAAAAAATAATGGGTATATCTGGGCTTGGGAAGCAGTTTATTGCTCAGACCTATTAAAATAAATATTAGTGAATGTGTTAAGTAAATATCAGTAAATCTATCTTAACATTTCAGACTGTTTGTATTTTAATCAATTGAAGTAGACAGATGGATGGGAGGGTCCAATCCAAAGCCGGTATTCTGCTTTGTCTTCTAGTTCAGTGGTCCCCAACCTTTTTGACAGAAAGGACCACTTTATTAGATGCAAATTTTTCCACGGCCCGGTCGGGGGGGTTGGTTGGGGGGGGGGGCAGTTTTACACACAATTTACATAACATTTCTATTATTATTAAAGTTATTAAGCAGTTCGCATACGTTTGCAATCTGAGATTTTCTTCTTTTTTTGCATATAACAAAGACATATGCTTTACATTTGCCAATCCAACAG